>NC_029779.3:1628616-1666002 GCF_000817695.3 Arachis duranensis | reverse complement strand
TCAAAATGGCGCCGTTGCCGGGGATTTGCAATGGTGTTATGTTATTGGTTATTGTACATATGTGAATATTGTGAATAGGTTATCTTTTGTTTGTTTCTTAATTTTTGTTAGTTTTATTTTGTTTTTCCCTAATGAGTTCTCACTTTGGTTATGAGTTTGGCTCTAATTGTGTTGTAGGGAATGTGAACTTCAATGCTAACATGTACCAAGGATGGAACACTCCAAGATGGGAGGAGCCTCAAGGAATTGATCACTCCTATTGGCAACAACCTCCGGATACTTACACTTATAGGTATAATTCTCATCCTAATGCATGTCAATTCAATGGTTATGGTGACTCCTTTTATGACAATCAACCACCACCATATACCTATGAATCTTATCCTCAACATGATGCTCAACCATACTCACAAGCCCCATATCACCAAAACCCTCCATATGACCCCAATCCTTATCCACCATACCCACCACCTTATGAGCCATATGAACCATACATGGAACCACCACCATTCCAACACAATTACTACCAAGAACCACCTCAATGCACACCATCTCCATACCCTCACCAAGAAGAACCACCTTCCTATTATGAACCCTCTCTCCAAAATGATGAACCTTCCTACCTACCACAAGCACCAATAAACGATTCTCTCACTTTGTTACTTCAAGGACAAGAAGCCATGAAGCGGGATACACTTGAGTTTGTGACCAACTTGACCAAGGTAGTGTCCACCTTAGCCTACCGATGTTTGAATGCTCAAAGTATCCCCATGATCCCATGCGAAAAGTCAAGAGAAGAACAAAGCATGAAGGAGAAATTGGAAAATCCGGTGGAAAAGGAGGAGTCAAATTTTGTGTTGGAACAATTGGAGGAGCCTATGATCATTGAAGAAAAGGAAGAAGTGGTTGAAGATCTAGGGAATGTTGAAAGTCCATGGGAATGTAGCATCATGGAGCACTTTTCCAAGAAGCTTGATATTGATGTTGAGGAGGGTGCGCAACCTCCAAGGCATATCATCGTTGGAGACTTGGAAGAGGCTTATCAAGAGATGGATTCTATCGTGGATGAATTTCTCTCTACAATGGAATCCTCGCCCATTGGACGTGGAGTTGAAATTATAGAAGAGTGTGCACAATCTCCCATACCCTTGGTGAGCAATGAGAAAGAGGTCTACCAAGGAGAAAAAGTTGGCGTGGTGTATATCGAAATTGAAGAATATGAAGGGGTTGATCAAGAGATGGATTTGTCCATCAATGAATTCCTATCCAAAATTGAATCACCTCTCATTGGGCAAGAAACCGAAGCTCTTGAAAACAACACCAAGCCAAGTAAAAGGGAAAAGGTTGAAATTGAAGAAGCTTGTGAAGAGGTGGGAACAATTAAAGAGAAGCATAAAGAGGTAGATCTTGCATTGTCTAAGTGTGGGGAAGTCTTCCTTCCCAACTCACCATCCAAAACAACATTCAAGTGGGTAAAATCTCTATCCCTAAGCTTTAATTTCTCGCTTGAATATGGTTTAATTGAAAATGATGGTCAACTTAGAACTCTTTGTGGAATTAAAAGTAAGAATGAGTTGTGTAGTGGTTGGAAAGTAGGTGTTAAGCTCATTAAGATCAAGGCCTCAAGATATAGGGATGATGTTGGGACAAGGATTACCTTGTATGGATCTAAAAGGAAGCATTGGTGGAGTAAAGAGAATTCTGTGTGTCCACTATATTCATGTCAACCACCCATCCGACAAAATTATGGAACTCAACTAACGGATGGATGCGAAAATAAGATATGGGATCCCGGTTCGCTATGTGAAAACCAAATATGGGAACTCGTATTTTGGGTAGAAATCTACCCAAGCCTGATAAAAATGGTTGGAAATTCTGTCAACCAATTGAGGAGCAAAGATCCCTGGAGATTCAAGGATGAATACAAACATAAGCCACCATGACAAAGAGCTTCTCAAATGTCCAACTTAAGGACTTAAACTAAAAGTGCTAGGTGGGAGACACCCCACCATGGTAAACTCTTTCCAATCTTTTACATTTACCTAATAAGTGATCTGAGTTACCATTGTAGGTAGATGTTTCATACAAATTTGTTTGTACAATTTAATTGTTAGCTTAGTCATATACATGTTGTGTTTAGTAGTAGATGAATAATATCAAAAATTGCAATTTTTGTGAATTGTATGATGGTTGAGTGAATAAGAGTTGTGAACATTAAGGGGAGCACCCAGCAATTTGTTTCTGATAAAAAAAAAAGGGGGTGGACGCGAGCGCACCATGTACGCGCACGCATCCCTGTGAGGATGCACCACGAGCCACACTCCCGGGAGTTGGGCCACCCTTGGGCAAATATTATGCCTTGAGCCCAACTCGAATCACGCGGACGCGCACAACGTGCGTGCGCGCCGTTTTTAAGAACACGGACGTTCACGCGGACGCGCACCTGCCGCGTCCGCGCCGATTCGCTGCCGCAAGATTTCGAGCCAAATTTCAGAGAGTTGAGCCAGCTCTGGGCTAGCTTTAAGCCCCAGGCCCAACTCGGTCTGCGCGAGCGCGCACATCGCGCCAACGCGCCATTTCATACCTTAACAATGTACGCGGACGCGCACTTGCCGCGCTCGCGTCCATAGGTGCTGCCACCACTCTAGGCCATGGACCCGAGAGTTGGGCGTCCCTCGAGCCCACTCTAAGCCTCAGGCCCAATCTAAGGTACGCGTGTGCGCACTATACGCGTACGCGTCTATACCTATCCTGCCACCCACGCTAGAGCGCACTACCCGCTCACGCGCGGAGCTCCAATTCTTCTCACGGCGCGCGGACGCGTACATGCCGCGTGCGCGCCGATTTGATTGCGCGACTTCCAGGCCATTCTCCAGAAAGTTAGGCCTGGGTTGGGCCAACTCTATGCCTCTAGCCCAACCTCATGCACGCGGGCGCACACTGTACGCGCACGCGTCCCTTCCTCAGTTGCTCATCCACGCTCAAGCGCAATGTACGCGCACGCGTAGGTCCCACGTTTCGTCAAGGGACGCGGACGCGCAAGTGGCGCGCGCGCGTCGATTCAAAGATGGGATAACCCTAATACGCGACGCATGCTGCGCAGTCGCGCACTTCACCTCCCCAACCTCCATCATCTCCTTCCTCCTCACAACCTCCATACCACCGCGGCCGCAGCAACAGCAACCACCGCCGGCCCCCTCTTTCTTCTTTCTCCCTTTCATCACCACTCACTCTCACCCTTCTCTCACTCCACCTCCAACTCTCCTCCTCTCCCTTCTGCCGCCGACAGCATTCACCGCCGCCGTTCCACCATTACCGCCGGTGATTCTCTCCTCCACCCATCCACCATTCTTTCTCTTTAAGCCTCTCTCTCTGTCTCTCAACCCTGACGGCTGTCCGGCACAACCACCGCAGCAACTCACACCGCCGCTCCCTTTCTGCCACTCCTCGCCTCCGTCCACGGCGGCGCAGCCTTGGCTCTATTGCCCCACCCCCATTTTTTTCCACTATTCGTTCCTCTGCTCCCAGGTTCCACTCAATTTTTTTTCTATTTTTCTGTTAGTCTTTAATTTCTGTTAGTTAGTCTGTTGCACATTAGTTAGTTCAAATTCAAATTTTGTATGCTAGGTTAGATAGAAATAATTGCGGTTAGGTAGCTAGGGCTGGATAGAGGATTCTAGGCCTGATAAGTGCTCCGTTCGTGCTTAAATTGCTGTTTGCTTATTTGGATGTTGTATGTTGATTTTGGACCGATTTTGTGCATCTCCTGTTGCCTAAATGATATACCACTGTTGAGATTTTTTGATGCTTTGCCTATTTGATGTTGTTCTCTATGCTACCTGTGATCATTTGCTATCCGGGAACGCCCTGTTTTAAGACGGAATGCTGCCCGATTTTCAAGGAAATTGGTTTCATTTTGATCTTTATTTCCAACTTTGGCAACTTTCCGTTTTTTCTTTTGATTTCCCGGATTTGCACAATATTTGTGAACATGAGCCACAACTTTTCTTTTCATTATGCATAAATATCATCATATCACTAATCCACTTTTCTAACCTCATTAATTTCTTTAACCATCTAACTTCCGCTTACTCTTTAACAATTCTTTCAAAATTATGATGATATTCTTGCATTTTGAATATGAGTTGTTACTTTTAATGAAACTTGCTTTCTTGGTTTATTTGTTCACTTGTGCATCTTCATTACAACATCATGATTGTTTTTGTCATTTGTCTCCTGAACATGCCTTCTTTGTTACATGCTAAATGTCTTATATATCCTATCATATTTTTCAGGATGTCGGACAAAGGCAAAGCCATAGCCACTGCCTCCAAGAAGAGGAAACACTCTACCCTTTCTATTCCTTCCATCTATAAGAATTATGCCAAGAACCCGCTAAATGATGTGGATAAGGAAAATCAGCAGTTGCCTTCTACCAATCCAGACAAGTTCCCTAATCTCTACTGTGAGCTCCGGTTTTCTAAATATCGGACTACAAAGCTGAACATCGAGAAGAAGCTGCTTCTCCCTACTGATGTGAGACGGTCCATTGACGGTCGGATCCTTGAGTTAGGTATCAACTTTGTTGACCGGGATTTGGGGGATATTAATGTGTCTTGGGTGAAGGAATTTTACTGCAACTTCTTCCGTCCGACATTGGATTCGGTTCAGGTGAGGGATAGGGAGATTATGATCACTGAGACTGCCATTGAGGAGGCGCTACAGTGCCGGCATGTCCCTGATGAGCTGTGTGCCCATCAGCAGCATGTCCCTGATGAGCTGTGTACCCACCAGCAGGCTGAGTTAGCCATACACAGCATGACCATTGATTTTGAGGCGCTCAGGACTGTTATTGGGTCACCAGAGGCTACTTGGGTTATGGATGCCAACAACACCAAGCCAAAAGGGATGTTGTTTACTCATTTGACTAGGGAGGCCAAGACTTGGCAGATGATCTTTGCTTGCTATGTCCTTCCCACCACCCACTTCTCTGAGATTCCTATGGAGATGCTTCTACTGATTGGGTGTGTTATGGAGGGGAAGGAGGTCTCCTTCCCTAGACTGATCAGACAGTGTATGTGGCGGGCGCATATTCGTGGCCTACTCCCATTTCCTACTTTGGTCACAAGTATGGCGGCCCTAGCCGAGGTGCCACGATGTGCGACCACCGCCCCCTGATGATGATGACAGGGAGGTTACTATTCCCTGGGGTGGTTGGGTGCACGAGAGGCCACTTGCTAGACGCCGTTCTCGGGCCAGAGCTGTTGTGGGGACACCTTCACCATCAGCCCCTACAGCTGCCCCGTCGTCCTCTACAGCCGCAGCTCCTTCATCGTCCACTGATCCACCAGCAGCACCTGAGCCTACTTACCTCCTAGTCCAGCGTCTTTTCCGGTTCTTAGAGCGTGAGAAACGCCATATCAGACGCCGTTTGGATCGGATTGACCAGATGTTTGTGGCCCAGGGCCTTGAGCTGCCCCCGCTTCCCGATTCTCCAGCCTCCGATGACCAGGATCATCAGGAGAAGGCTGCGGAGGTGCCGGTTTAGCAGGATATCCATGCCACTACAGAGCCACTAGAGACTCAGGAGGAGCCGGTCCCACAGCCAGAGCCTGAGCCTATCGTTGTACCTCCCACTGATCCTCCGGTTTAGCATCGAGGACGATGCTTGGTTTTAAGTGTGGGGAGGGCACCGGTAGCATTATTTGGGAACCGGTGAACTTTTCAGCCTAGTTATTTTATTTTGCACATTTTGTATATATTTTGATGCACTTTTAGTTGCTTTGGATACTTTTACTGCTTATCTTGGACTTTAGATATTTTGATGCTTCTGGATATTTTTAGATATTTTGGATGCTAGATTTCGTACTTTTAGTGGATTTTTCTTTTTACATTTTGTTTATCTTTGTCTTTTAGTTTGTAGTTGTGATTAAAGATCATATTTTGATTGCAAATATTTAGTCACCCTTTTTGCATAAGAAATTGGTTTTAAGTGAAAAAGAGAAGGGTGAACTAAGAAAATTTTTGAATTTTTCAATCACAACAATGCTTACTCAAACATTGAAATTTTCCAAGAAGTTTAAATATAGGCATTAACCCAATTGATTGAAAAGAAAATTTTTGGTAAAACTTGCTTGAATTTTATACCTTGTGAAACATGTATTGAATTAAGAACACAAGCTTGTGAGACTTGAGCCTATTGATGTGGTTACATTTTATAACCATTTATTTTCCATTCTTGTGTAAAATTGTTCTCTTTCTATGAATGTAATCCTCGATTTGCTTGATTCTATATGTCCATTTATTTCTTGTATTTATGCATTTATATGATTGAGGCCATTACTTCACTAGCCTACTTTCCCAAATAGCCAACCCTTTATTCTCCATTGTTAGCCAATTTTGAGCCTATGCTTAACCAACTTATTCTCATTTTAGCACATTACAAGCCCAAGGCAAAAAACTAATAAAAGTCCTTGTTTGGATCTTTGATTAGCCTAGGCTAGTGAGGGTGTTTATTATTCAAAGTTGGTGAGGCTTGGGAACATTGGATGAGATAAAAGGGGTAGTACACTTTCATGTTTAGGAATTGGGTACATACTCATGTATTGATCAAACAAATAGACCTTATGCATTGATGTTCTTGTGTATAGTTTGACAAAAGAGAAAGAAAAGAAAAGAAAAAAAAAGGGGGTGAAAAAGAAAAAAAAAAGAAAAGAAAAAGAAAAAAAAGAGAGAAAAAAAAAGAAGGAAAATAATAAAAAAGGGGACAATTTGCCCCAAGGTGAAGTCAATAAAAGAGGAATCAATGCATAGGTGTTATGAATTAAATAAGGATGCATGAATATGTAGGAAAAAGTGAAGAATGGGTAGTTAGAATAGTTTGAACTTGTATAGGTCATTATATAGTTAGGTGGGGAAGTCTATGCTAATCAAAGATTCAAATCCTAGTCCACTTAACCATAAATGATCCTACTTTGACCCTAACCCCATTACAACCTAAAAGAAAGACCTCATGATGAATGTATGCATGCATTGAATAAATGTTGATTGTTAGGAGAAAATCAAATTTTGGAAAGCTTGATTAGAAGAGAATTGAGTGAATTGACCCTTAAACACTTGAGTGAATAGAGCGGATACACATCCGGTGAGGGTTCAAAAGTTCAATTACATGTGTTCACCCATGTTATCTATATTCTTGCAAGCTTAAATTCTTGTTGATAATTCAATACAATTGTGGTTGGAATTAATTCCTATTGCCTAGCCCTTGTGCCTACACATACTCTCTTGGCAATTTGATATGTTTGAATTAAGCATTTGCATTTACTTTAGGTAGTTGCATTTAGATAGGACTCATCTAGTTTAGTTGCATTCAATAAATGTCATAACCCTTATTTCATTCCTAATTTAGCATGAGGACATGCTAAGGCTTAAGTGTGGGGAGGTTAACAAACCCCAATTTGACGGTTTGTTGTGTACTGAATTTAGAGTATTTTGATAACCTTTGTCACATTTAGCCTATGAATTAGGCATGGTTTTGTTACCTCTCCCATATTCGTGCTTAAGTGTAAAAACATGCTTTGTAAGCCTTATCTTGATGAATTCTAATTTCTCTTTGATTCCATCCTCCTCCGTTTTCTTCTTTTTTCATTTAATTTATTCTTTTCTTTACTTTTTCTCCTCCTCTTCCTCCTTCTTCTTCTCCATCATCGTCAGGTCATTGTCATCGTCATCGTTGACTTCTTCTTATACGTAAATAACACTGTTCATTCTCTTTCGAATTTTTGGACTTGTTCAGCTTAATGTCAATGCGTTATCTACTTATTTTTTCTATTAAAATTTGTAAATATGCAACTCATTTCTTCATGAAATAAATTCTTAGTACCATCACATCATTAAGTTGAATATTTTGGTGTTAAAATGAAGACATTTCGTTGATATTCTTTAGAAAAAGCGTAGCCGTAGCCCAAAAAGTGTAGCCGTAGCCTAAGGCATCATTTTTTTTCACTTTTGGCTACACTTTTCAAGTGTACCTGAATGGGTGTTTTTCTTGTAGTGAGTGTTTGATGAAATGCTTGGTTGGATTTTAGTGTAGATTTTGTTCCTCTTGGTCTAGGTTGAGTAATTAGTGACTCTTGAGTTATCTAATTCCTTTGTTGATTGATAATTAGAAGTTGCTAATTGATTTGAATACCTCTAAAGCTAGTCTTTCCTTTAGGAGTTGATTAGGACTTGAGGAATCAAATTGATTCATCCACTTGACTTTCCTCTAAGGTTAGAAGTTAACTAAGTGGGAGCAATGGACAATTTGCCATCACAATTGAGGAGGATACTAGGATAGGATTTCTAGTTCTCATATCTTGCCAAGAGCTTTGCTAGTTGTTAGTTTATTTTCTTTGCCATTTATATTTCTTGTCTAAAATCTTAAAAACCCCAAATATAACTCATAACCAATAACAAGACACTTTATTGCAATCCTAGGGAGACGACCCGAGGTTTAAATACTTCGGTTTATAGATTTTAGGGGTTTGTTACTTGTGACAAACAATCTTTTGTGTGAAAGGATTAGTGATTGGTTTAGGAACTATACTTGCAACGAGAATTCATTTGTGAAATTCTAAACCATCAAAAATCCAATCGTCAAAAGGATAAGGATGGAGAGGTGTTGGCTCAAGAGGAGAAGATTAATGAAAGGTGGAAGAGTTACTTCTACGAGTTATTTAATGAGGGACAGAAGACTCTTCCGAGCCTTGGTCGATTATGCACAAGGGAAGAAGATCAAAACTTTGATTACTATCGAAGGATTCGAGACTTCGAGGTAAAAGAGGCTTTAAAGCAGATGAAAAATGGCAGGACAGTAGGACCTGATAATATCCCGATTGAGGTTTGGAAAGTTCTTGGAGAAAAAGGCATCAACTGGTTAACCAAGCTTTTTAATGAGATTTTAAGGTCAAAGAAGATGCCTGATGAGTGGAGAAAGAACACCTTGGTACCTATCTACAAGAATAAGGTGGATATACAAAGTTGCAGAAACTATAAAGGGATTAAGCTTATGAGTCATACTATGAAGTTATGGGAAAGGGTGATAGAATGGAGGTTGAGAAAAGAGACACAAGTAACAGAGAATCAATTTGGATTTATGCCAGGAAGATCTACCACTGAAGCGATATACCTATTAAGAAGGATGATAGAGAGGTATCGTAGTAGTAAAAGGGACCTACATATGGTGTTTATTGATTTGGAAAAAGCGTATGATAGGGTACCAAGGGAGGTCTTATGGAAGGTTTTAAAAAAGAGGAGAGTAAGGATCGCATATATTCGGGCAATTAAAGACATGTATGATGGGGCCACAACTAGTGTGAAGACTCAAGGTGGTGTGACGGAGGAATTCCCTATTGGTATAGGATTACACCAGGGATCATCCTTAAGCCCATACCTTTTCACATTAGTCCTGGAAGTACTCACAGAGCACATCCAAGAGCCTGTGCCATGGTGCATGCTTTTTGCCGATGATATCATCCTTATGGGAGAGTCAAGGGAAGACCTAAATAACAAGTTGGAGTTATGGAGAGAAGCTTTAGAAGTGTATGGTCTGCGCATGAGCCGTAGCAAGACGGAATATATGGAATGTAAGTTCAGTCTGAGAAGGGAAAACCCCAATATAGAGGTGAAGATTGGAGAAAACATCCTAGAAAAAGTTAAAAGTTTTAAGTATCTTGGGTGCATCATACCGGATAATGGAGAGATTGAACAGGATGTAAATCATAGGATCCAAGCACTTGGTCAAAATGGCGGAGTGCATATGGTTTTATATGCGACAAAAAAGTGTCTTTAAAACTTAAAGGTAAATTTTATCGCACCGCTATAAGACCGGCTATGCTGTATGGTACGGAGTGTTGGGCGGCTAAAGGGGACCCCGAACATAAGCTGAGTGTGGCAGAGCTGAAGATGTTGAGATGGATGAGTGGTCATACGCGATTGGATAAAATAAGGAATGAAGATATAAGGGAGAGAGTTGGAGTAGCACCTATTGTGGAAAAGATGGTTGAATCGCGTCTCAGGTGGTTTGGACATGTGAGAAGAAGACCGATAGAACATCCAGTCAGGAGGGTGGATGAGATGGAAGATGGACAAAGGGCGAAAGGCCGAGAAAGACCTAAGAAGACCATCCATGAGGTGGTCAAACGAGATCTACAGGTAAACGGTCTCTCTGTAGACATGATACATGACAGAGTACAATGGCGTCGTTTGATTCATGTAGCCGACCCCACATAGTGGGACAAGGCTTTGTTGTTGTTTGTTGTTGTTAATTCCAGCTAATAAATTAAGAACTTGAAACATCTTTCGAAAAAATTTATATTGGCATATGTGAAGTGATAGTGATGAGAGGATTGACATACCAAATGAAAGAATTTCTAACAATGTGATGGTGGGTGCAAATCCAGAATATGTAAATATATTTTAGTCTTGGATCCAATTAGTTAAAATGAAATGGATATAATATACAAATTTTTATTCTTTCTTCTCTATATGTTATTCAATAAGGGATGTTGACTGCAGGCCTCAAACCCAAATAAATAGAAATATCAAGAGTACCGAAGAGGATAGAAAAAGTATAACGAAATTTAATCAAAATCCAAAAATGAAATGATAGAATAATACCTTCGGGGAGCTTTGATATGATTCATTTTCAACTGCATCTGACTGAATAGAGTAGTGTCTTCAAACCACCAAAAGCTTGTCTGTGTGCTCCCCTCTTTTGTCGCATCATTCTATAGGTGTCATTGACAAGGATAGGAAATTGCTGCGAGCTCCACCATCGACATCTCCTAATCTCTCTTCTTCTAGTGCGGCACACCATTCTGCCACTACGCCCTTCCAAAAATGCCATTGAGACGTTGCCCTGTCTGGTGCTTCTGGCTGCCCTATAAGCTATCCAACAACAAAAAAAATAAATAAATAAACAACTATCAAATGCACAAAGTTAAATTTTTATCCATGATCCATTATCATTTGATCAGAGGACAGATCATAAATTCTCAATTTTAATAGTACTATTATCTATAGTCAATGATATGAACTTTAAAAGACGGATCTCAAAACACGATTTTAGATGAATAGTTGAGAAAATGTATGAGCTTTAGAAGTGAATACTACCATATGTGGTTTTGGTCACGAAAGTCATTATCACTATTATAATACTGGAAATACATGTATCTCAGTATCTGATAAAAATCACTTTAATCTGATAAAAATACATGTATCAGCCATTAATAACTTCGGGTTCTCCTTTTTAAGGACCCTCAACAGACACTGCAGAACAATTTAATGTTTACATTAAAAGTTAATCTAAAAAGAGGTCAATTCATGGAAGAATAAAACACACACCAGATCAGGCAACAAAGAAAAGATGAAAAATTAAAAATACATGGAGAACATATGTAGATTGCATCAACATTCTCAAAAACAAAGCTCTTTTACTCTGATTCAATCCCAATTTCAAGGAATACAACAATTTTCACTATATATATGTCAGTTCAGAGTCAGTTCAGAGCTTTACATAGTAATATTAGATGAAAGACTCATATCCAAGAAATTGAAAACCGATATCACAGCAAACAGTCCTTAAAAACAGGTCAACAATTATACTGTTGGTTCTTTGACTTTTGATTGCAGTTTATGGTAAAAGGAAGTAATTAATTATTTTTTCTGTGGCCAATGATATTAAAAGGAACTATATATTTACATGTAAAAGTATATATATAGATATTTGAATTGCATCCACAACCTAATCAGCAATATAAAGTTAGATTCAATAAGTGGCTGATGAACAATCACAATGATAATACGGTTTATTAATCAAACATCAATCTTTTTTTTAGTACCCAGACATACTCTCTCCCTAGGTTTTCCTCTAATCATGTGTACTAAAATCCTTTACAATTTCCAATTTCCAGTTTATTAAAACCCGAATCACAGGCCAACTTTGATGGAAACCTGAAGTTTATATCACCAAATAAAAGAGAAGGAAATCAAACAAAATCATCGACAATGTGAGAAAATTTCTTAATGCTGGTTTCTTGTCCTTTTCATACAGTATAAACTTTCTTAATATTTTACTCAAGATGATTCATTTCAATAAAAAAAATATTTAATGGAAGAAAAGAATAAGAGAAGAAGAAAACACAGCTCGATTCCTCGATCATGAATATTCTTTCCTAAAAAAATGAAGAAAACGATACAAAAAGAAATATGTAATTAAAATTCACCATTCAGCTCAAACTCGCGGTTTCACAAAGAAAAAACAAAAGGAATAGAATTTCAATGCAGTGAAAGTGAGAGAGTGTGCCCGATGACAAAAACCTTCATAATTTTAAGTTTAATATTATTATTATTATTATTATTATTATTATTATTATTATTATTATTTTCAATACTAATTTTAAGTTTAATTTTATTTTGAATTCTATTAAATGAAATTAGTATTTGTAAGATTATATCTCATAAAATGAAATTTGAAATAAATTAAACTAAAAATTTTGTTATTATAAAATTTAGTTTTAATTCAATTAGAATTTTATATTATTTTTAATTATTTTATCAAAATAATTCTACAAATAACAATTTTATCAATTTTTTATTCAGGTATGATACTATTATTTTTTAAGGTGTAATCAATTTTATTTCATCTATTATAATTTTAATATGAATTTTAATTTTAAATCAGTTCAATTTTTAAGCCACTAATTAATTCTTAAGTATGACATATCATTGTTGATTCTATCTAATTGGCTGAATGATACAAACATTTGTTGCTTAATGTTTTCATTGTCTTCATTGGATGACTTGGTAGGCAAATTAAGTCCGAGCCTAATTTGTCTCATGTTTTGTCCGGAATACAAGAAAACAAATAAAAACAACGTTTATCATCTTGCAAATTAAAAACTAGATAAGTCAAATAAACCTATACCTAATCCCTTTGATCTTGACATGCCTGATTTTGTTTAGATTTTCTGCCGTATTTTCACCTCACAAACATTAACTCAACGATGCTCTGTGATTTGCCCATCATTTCAAAACATTAATTAATTAACATAAATTAATTAGACCCATCATCCTACATGCTAAAATTCTTTAATTAATTCGTTCAGTATTTGTTTCTTAGCATATAATATACACATGGTCCTATTTTCAGGTTTAATAAAAAATTAGAAAGTTTAGGGCAAGTAGATTTTGTGGTTTTTAACCATCGATTAGCCATCAATGATGTATTATTATCACTATTCCGATTAGAATAAGGTATTATTTTAGTTTCGAGTGCATGTATTCTTCAATGGCTACAACTGTTAGAGCTTGGAAAGTGGAAACTAAATAATGACCTGTTGATATAGTGATATATATAATGTTGCTTGATCTGATAGAAATTAGAAGAACGATATTGGAAAAAAAATATTCTTACTTGAATTCGCAAGAAGGAAGTAGGTAAAGGCTTATTTAATGAAGACCATGTATGTAACAAAAACTACAACTGGATTACTGGTAGGTTCACATTAACCTCGTCACGGGGTTTAGTTTCCTTGTGCAAATTTGCTTCCTCCGGGTTTGTATTGTTTTTTTTAAAGAAAAGTCATAGGATTTCTCAACGCTCATACAGGTGGAGATAGATAATAATAATTGAAAAAAAAAAAAACAACGTAACAGCAAACTTTCCAGTTGGTCGTTAACCATTAAGCAGTATGTTGTTTGAAGTAGTTAGTAGCTATAAAATGGCCGCTAAAATCCTTATAAAGACCATTAACCCTGAACTACTATAGCTAGGGTAATTGCTAAAGGGATTTTGTGGTCACTTTGTTGGCCTTCGGTAAATTCATATTAATAATGTAGGTAACAAAGTACTCACATTTAGATATATACTTTGTTAATTCCGTCTATAATGTATTTTCTAATACTTATTGTTAATGTGTGATAACCTTGTTTAATATATATCTCTGGACTTTTAAATGACTTGAGTTTCGTTTTTTTATTTAAGAATGAGATGAGATTGTTTACTTGATTTTTGGTAATTTTGATAAAGTATCGAATCAAATTTTATTAAGATCTTAGTTTAAGAAGCATATATGACTCTTCTAAAAAAGAATGAACTCAATCCATCCGAAAATTACTTAATATAAGTATTCAATCTATGTATATCGAAATATTTGTGATAAATTGTAAAGTAAAAAAATAGATAAAGCAAAGTAAACACTTGAAAATAAAATACTTGAAAGCAAAATAATCAAAATAAACGTGAAGACAAAAATAACATGAAGGAAAAGAAATAAAATAAATAAGAACTGTAAAAGAAATAATAAATAAATTGAAGTTTAAAATAAATGAACAAAAGAAATTAAAATATCCAAAAAGAAATAAAAAGCAATAAAATGAGATAAACTGAAAATAAAAGGAAAAATCAATAATAAAAGAAAATTGACTTGAGACACTCACATGCACTTGCACTTTATGCTTCTTTTTGGCGTCAGTGTGACTTTGGATTTTGTAGAATTTTGTGTGATGGCGTAGTGTTTAGATTGAAGTCCTTTTTTTACTTTTGCATTTCTTCTATATATTTATAGGCTATAAGGATAGATTTACAGAGTATTTTTCTATTCATACGATCTAGTTTCCTCCTATTTCTCAGAGTACGACACTGCCTTGACCATGAAGAATCTTGACTCCCAAATTTAACATCCCACATCATTTCTTACCTTGGTCTTCAATCTCCACATTCCATAAAGTAGTTGTGGATAAAGCCTTCGTGTGATTATCTCATTTTGATTTTTAGAAGTCACCAACTTGACTCCTTCTATGATAAGTCGAACTCTTGTGCTAATGCTCTTACGGAACAACCCATATGTTATGATACTTCAACCTACATTCTCATGAAACAACTCACGTGCTATGACACTTCAACTTACATATTATCGACTCACTTTTAGGTCAAACGATCATGGTCGAGTTATCTATAATGTCGAATTTTTGTGCTAACATATTGCCCTTTGAAACTTGTCTTTTCAAAAAATGAGATGATATGTTTTACTTGATCACGTGCCTTGCACATGCCGTTTTTTCAAATTTCAAAATTTTGAAAAGACAGTTATACAGAAATGAAATAGTTCGTGCATTTCTCTAGGAATACATAACGTTCTCAATGGGCTTTACTGGGCCTCCTCTTTTTAAACATTTTCACATTCTCAGGGTTTATTTCTTCGTTCATTTCTGCCATTCTCATCTTTCTTCATTTCTACAAAAATCCTTCTCTTTTTCTTTGAAATCCCTCTTTGTCTTTTTCATGGATTCTCGATCTGGTCTTTATTATAGCAGTACTCCCGTTGTTACCTCTACTTCTTCTTCTACTACCATTGCCGCCACAACCTCTACCACTATTCCTATCACTACCTCAACCATCAAAGCCATCACATCATCTTCTCTTCCTGCTTCCACTACTGCCGCTGTGGCTATTGCTTCTGCTTCTGGCGGAGCTTCTGCTGCTCACGTCTCTCCTTCGCAAGAAGAGGATGATGATGATGTTTATGTCGTAGATCCTCCTGATCTAGTGGCAATTGTATCAGAGTTTTATAATGACGATGGTACTCTGCGAGCTCCCAATCCTGATGTTGAAACTTCTGAACTCTGGAAGAGCCATGTGGTTCTTTCATTCCAGGTCACAAATGTCTTATATTTATATTTGGGGCCACTTTCGACTTAAGAACAAGACGAGTCTATCTCTTCTTTCTTTCTATCACTCCCTGAACATCTTCCTTTGATTTTTTGCTAAAATGTTAAGGCTACCTATTTTGCTAGTCGAATATTTAGAACAGCACCTGCTAAGGAATCTATTTCTTTATTCTCAACTTAGATGTCGAGGCTATCTTCGACTTACATGTCTGTATGGAAGTCTTTAGGCATTGCTTCTGCTATTAGATTAGCCACTTTGACTTGTCTTATACCGCACCTTTCTTAGGGACTATTTTGTACTTTTGGTGCCCAACTACTAATAACTTCCATTTCCCTTATGGAATGATGGGCCCGACCTTGATGAAAATTTCTTCTTTGACGGACATTGCTCCTGATGGGGAGGATGCATGCTGGGCCATTACATGCCCTGATGATGTCTTCGACATCAACTTCGACGCGACTTCTATGTTAGGTTTCATTCAAAACAACTTGGGTTCCAAGGGTGACCCTGTAATTCACAGTGAGCACATAGCTTTCTTATTTTTGTGGCTAAATACTTTTATTTTTTGTCCAAAATTGATTCAGATCCAAAAAAATAATTATTTGCTGCTAGCTATGATGTTTCACTGTAAAAAATATGTCAATCTCCCTTCTCTAATTTTTGGTCGATTATATGAAACATCTGTTTTAGTAGTTAGTGAGATCTGATGAGATGAGTCTTCGATCAACCCCTTTGGTCCTCTCTGGGTTGTAAACCTTTGGTTGAAGGCTATACTCGAACCTCGAATCACTGCTTCCTCTTCTGAAGTTCCAAAAGCTCAGCTTGATAGTATCCAACTTTCTTTTCTTTCTTGGCCGAAACCAAAAAGCATGTCATCTATCAATGCTTTTTGTTACTTCATCATTCTCTTTCCCAGCATCAAGACTAATGATGAATCTTCTTGCTGCCCAAATCCATTTACCTGTCGAAAATATGTTGTTGGGTATTTCCACTCTTTAACTAGCCGCAAACCTAAAAATCAAGAGACTGTCGATGAACTATGGTCAAAAACCTTAACTCCTCAAATTCTTTCTGTGAGTTTCCCTCATGAGTTGACCATGGCTCTAAAAAAGAAATTCGCCACCTATTTTCCCAATATGTGTCGAGGAAATTTGGTCTTGTACAAGCATTACTTTCTCCTCTTTCTCTCGACCCTGGAATATAAATGATCCATTATGGGGTGTCGAGTTTAAAAGAGTTTGATAAAACTTTGGACCTCAATCATCAAAGGGTGACTTTTCAATATCAAAGATATGACATCAAGTTTTACTTTCTCTCGACACCCGCCTTTCACAAGTGGTGGTTGACCTATTATAATTCTTATTGCACATCATTTGAATAAGCACTCTCTAATTTTGTTCTTCCTATTGCACAAGCTGCCACAGCATCAAAAAAAAAAAGTGAGCATATCGAAGAAATTCTTAAATTTAAACAATATTATATGATAAAATGGCATTTTAAGAAGGTAAAGTATGTTTTCAACGAGGCCTTAGAGATATAGAAAAAGAAGAAAGAAACATATTTTCATAGATGTCTCGACTGTTACTTAAAGGATTTTGCTCGAGATCCTTATGCTTAAAAAAGACACTTTATACGAAAATTCAAGTTCCCTTCTTTTTCTAATGCCCCTTTTGGTCTTGTTGATTAACTACCTGACCCTCCTAAAAGAGCCTGGAGTGAATTACTGACCCCAAAAGAAAGATCCTTGAACCTTAGGCATAAACACTTCTGATGTCGTCTATTACTTAGGCTTCCGGGATAAGATTCATGGTCGAATGAGAATTGTTGGATATCCTATAGGTACCATGATTTCTTAAAACTTTAAAATTTTAGTCTTCTTATATTCTCTATGTCTTTTTAGCTGATCGACCTACAGAGATAATTGGTATAACTCTCAACCCCAACCAGTTGAAGAGAATTGGGAGTCAGAGAAAGACGCTGCTCCAAAGGAGACCAAATCCAAACGGGGTCAGGGCAGACCGACATCCTTCTTGGAGAAAGTTCAAAAAATATATCCCACCATTTTTTCTAAGGTATTTCTGTAACACCTTTAAGCTTATAGTCGAAGTTTGATACTTAATAACTCTTTTCTATTCAGTCTAAATAGTCGAAACAAAGCTCCAAATCTCGAGTCAAAGCAGAAATTGTCGTTCTGAACTAGAGGTTGACCTGTTTGGTATCAAGACTAAAGTGACTCAGCCTACTCCTCCCATAGTTCCTCGACCGGTGGCTATACCACTCATTCATGTTTTAAGTCCAGTATAGTCTAGTCTGTCGACTGTTGCCTCTCAGGCCTCAACTGATTCTCCAATGGTAAATTTCTTCACCATTTTCATATTTTATTTTGTTTATTCATATTCACATACCTATCTCCTGCAGGTGAGCTATATGCCTTTTCCAAGTGATGCGAAAGCACATCGAGAGTCGGGTACTATTTCGAAAACTGCTGTAGCCACTTCCACACTCACTCGAGACACAAGTCAGACTGCTGTCGAATAGGATTTGGAGCCCTCATTCCATGTTCCTGTACCAGCGGCTAGAGATTTAGATTTTGAAGATTTCGACTTCGATGTTTCCAATATATTATCAGAAGCTCGACAAGTATACTCTTTAAAAGGAACAAGAGTTTTTTCCTCTTTTGGTTTGGAGCCAAAGGTTGTTCCTTCTGTTCAAGAATCAGAACCAATTATTTTGATCCATGAAGAGGAGGTTACTTCTCCTGAGCCTCAAATGCCACCAGGTCCTAATCCTCTGGTTATCGAGAAGGTGAACATAATTCTTGACTGCCTCAACCATCCTTTAGAGGAGATCAACAACAACACTGACCTGAAGGTTTGACTCCTTGAAGCTCTTGGTTTTCTGGCCCAAAAGATTCCAGCTGAGATCCATATAGCTCTAGATGTCTTTATTGAAGACATTTACAATTATATTTCTAAGTTTGAAATAGTCAAGGAAAACTTGAGCAAGTCGATTAAGGCATTGGCTAACCATGACACGTAGCTAAAGAAATGGGAAATGGCCAAGTCTCAAATCAAAAAAATCTTATCAGAGGGTCGAGCTAAAGAGCAAACCCTGGTATCAAGAATTGAAACTCTTGAAAAGGAATTAGATGAGTTGAAGGCCAGCAGGTGAAAAATTGCAACAACTAACTCAACTCCCACTCTTTGAGTTAAAAAAGTTAAGAAGGTACATTCCTCCAAAATATCAAGTCGACCTGCTTTAGTAGAAGCCATCACTCAAGCCAACAGGGTTAAAGATGAGGTTTCTGAAGCCGTAACCACCTTGGAGAAAACAAGAAGACTTGAAGCTTAAATTTATGACTTTGTTTTGATTTCGATTCTGTATTATGGTCAACCTTTTGTATGTAGTCGATGTTTTAATATAATTATATGTTTTGAGATCTTTTCCATTTATATGTCCAATCTTTTAATTATTTCTTATATCTCTTAACTCACATTCATTACTATCAAATATCTTTTTTATCTTAAAAGGTCCTTTCTATAATGGTAATCACTTTCCTTTAACTTGCTCTATAGGAAGGACTAATTTTAAAACCAAGTCACCAACTGCAAATCGTTTCTTCTTTACTTTCTTGCTATATGACTTAGCTAAAGATTCTTTCTCTAGAAATAATCTATCTAAAGCCATTAGTCAAGTTTGATCTAATTCATATAGCTCATCTATCATACTCAACCTATACTGTTTGACATGCAAATCATTTTGTTTAGCCACTCTAATGGTTTGCAAATTTATCTCAAGTGGTGATGACGCGCTATCTTAACTAGTCTTTAGGGGTCCTTTTCATTTGTTTCCTTATATTTTAATCAAATTTATTATGTTTTCTAATAGAATTTCACAAATAATCAAGTGTTTGGAGTTGTGTTAGTATTTTTGTGTTTTCAGGAGATTTTGCCTCAAAATAACCAAGAATTAAAACCTTTTTAGTAAAAAAATATAGATACAGTTCAAGGACGGTCCAACTGGGCCCAAAAAGAAGAGAACTGGACGCCCAACCTTCAAGACATGAACGCTCGACGGCTAGCACACAAGCCCGACGGCCATAACCTACGCTCTGTGGCCCCACTTGCTTCCAAACACACACCCGGCGGCCATCTTCTAAGCCTAGTGTGCAACATAGCTCAACTCCCGAGATGCAACACTTAAGGCCTAAGTCCAGTTACACAAATCATAAGAGGCCTTAATCACATCCGAAGATTGAAGACTCAAGATTTAAAGAGATTATTTATCATTAATTCCTTCTAGAAAGATAAAGATTTGGTTGTTAGGATTTGTTTCTAGATTAGATTTGAATAATTGTTTTTATTTGAATTTAAGTAGGTAGTTATCTTATCTTTCTTAAAGATAAGATTATAGTTAGTTTTCGAATTTGAATTTTAGATAGAACTTAGGATATAAATAAGTGAACTTTGTTCATAAGAGAAATCATCCAGGATTTAGGATCCTCAAATCCATCGGATCACAAATCTCTCTCATCATTAGGCTTAGTTTCTTTTCTATTATGAGTCACTAAACCTCTTCTGTTGAAGTTTAGGATCTCTATTTGATTTTAGGATTAATAATGTAAGTGTTTTCTTTATTTTAATACATGCTTCTTTACTTTTCAAGATTGTTGTTCTTATCAATAAGGGTTAGAATTATTGAAAAAATATTCTAAATCTGTGTTGGATTCTGATTTTATATTTAAAAAAATTAATTTTAGAATTATCTTAAAACTCATCTCATAATCTTCACTTATCTAGAGCTAGTTTGAATACATGACATATAATTCGGCTAGTGATAGTTCTTAAAGATTTTGTTGCAATAAAATCAAAACCGTTCTTCACCTCTTCTCTCAATTAGTTGACCAAAGAATTGACGGTTAATTGGGTTTAGAGAAATTAAATTACCAAGAGATTGAGGTTTAGTTATAAATGATTTGCTGTGAAAAGATTTTTGCATGAATTAAATAAGAAAGCATAAACATTATTCTTCCAAGAATCAAACATCTTCGAAGCTTTCAACATCCTCATCTATTGATTTTCTCTCATCTATTGATTTTCTATTTCTTCTTCAATATTCAAAATCTAAGGTTTGATCGAACTAATTAGATATTTAATTAGACGTTGCTTGCCTCATGAATCTGTTAATCCTCGTGGGAACGATATCCACTTACCGTGGTATTACTTGAATGATCCGGTGCACTTGTCGGTATCTGTGAGCTTTAATTTTTGCTCATCAAGTTTTTGGCGTCATTACCAGGGATTAATTAGCATTGACAACATACATCCAGTTAAATCACTAACTTAGATCTTGTTTATTTTCTTTTCTTTTATTTTTCGTTTTATTTCTTTTCTTTTCTTTTCTTATTGTGTTCAATTCTTCTTTCTTCTTTCTTTATTCTTTTTTTATTCTGCAAGGTACGTTTGATCATTTCTTTGTTGTGCATCTAAGGGAATGATGGAGTTGGATGCTATGGAGTAAATACTAGCAGTCAACAAATTCTTGCATCAACAACTTTTTTTACTCACAAGACAAGTGGAACAATGCAGTGTAAGCCACATAGATATTCTTCAAAGCCAAGAAATTACTTATCTTTTCCTGAATGGAGGAATTACACAAAATTTGGATGGAGGAGTCAAGAACAAGGATACTTTAACATGCTAAACAAGCAAATAAATTTTAATGTTAAAGATTAAATCCTTCAAGAACCATCACCTCTTGAACTCACTATGGAAAGACTATCTCAATCTATTGCCCAGTTTGTTCAACAAACCCAAGATTTCATGCAAAAAATGAGAATACATGTCAAAAACCAAAAAACCTCCTTTTAAAATATGGACAAGCAACCGGGACAAATTACCAAGCAATTGGCAGAAGAACAAAATTCTACGAAGGAAGGCAAGGCAATTAATACAAGGGGTCCATATCTCAGTAAATCAGAAGAAACCATGAAGAGTGATTTGGCTAATCCATTAAGTCAAGAAGTGCCTAATAAAAAGGCTCTAACTAATTCGTAACAACAATCCAAAGAGGAAAAAGAAAAGAAGTCAGCAAACAATTGTTCAACAGAGAAGACATTCTCAAACAACACTAACGAAATGAGAAGAAGATTCTAAACCCGAAGTGTAAACACAAAGAAGACTTAATCCAACAATGAAGGAAGTTATTCACAAAAAGGTAATAAGGATGTGGGAGGCAATCCAATTAGTAAAGTATCATTTTCTTCTCTTTTCCATTTAAGTGTTTTCTTTTAATTAACTAAAAAAAGGTCTTTTTCTTTTTTTTTTTCATTTAGGCACCCCATTGTTGCATTTTGCTTCTTTTTGTTTCTCTATGTTTTTTTTTCTATTCTCCTCTTTTTGGTTTATGTTGCTTTTCAAAAATTTTCACAATATATATTTTTAGATTCTGCTCTCTGCTCATAGTTTTTCTTTATTGATTTTAATTTTTAAAATTAGTTTTCAAAAGTTTTTGCTTTATGACTACCATCATTGTTTATCTTCTTAAAGACCACACTGCATGCATGTCACCCATCTCAATATCACTCCTCCTTATCTCTGTTGTTATAATTTAGATGCAAACATGCATCCACACACTATAGACATTCCACATTCACTTCATTACACATTCGCCTCCTCTTCTTCTCTACCCACCTTTCACTTCACAACATATTTCACCCTATCCTCACTTATACGTCCAAACTTAAAGACTTGGCCAAACTTTAAGTTTGGTGTTAAAAGTGGTTAGGAAAACTTGTTTTGCATCTGTTAAGGTATTGTTTCAAGGAACTAATATGTCTCGATTCAAGAAGAAGACACTGAAAACAAATAAATATGTGGTAAATTTGAATTATATTTCTCTGATGGTTAGTTAGATATTTTTCCTACTTTTTCTTTCTTTGATGCATTTTATTTTAATTTCAAATTAATTTTCAAAATAAAAGGAGAAAAAAAACGTCCAGGGATTTTTAAATTTCAAAAATCAGTTTTTAAAATTTTAGCATGCATTATTCATCTTTCACTTTTTCCTTCCTTCTATCTTCTTTTACATTATGTTTTTCTTTTAAGATTTCTATCCCGGTTTTCCTTTTCTTTTATTTACTGTTTGATAAACCCCATTTTTATGATTTATCTTGTACTTAATTTAGTAGATTTTATCCATTATTATCACACTTATTCATATAATTCGCATGTTTTACATTTTCCTTCCTAATTTTATAATATGAGTGAAAACATGCTTCTTTGGCCTTAAATTAGCTAATTTTAATCTTCTCTTATTACCATTCGATACCGTGATATGTTTGCTGAGTGTTTTCAGGGTTTATAGGGCAGAAATGGCTTAGAGGATGGAAAGGAAGCATGCAAAAGTGGAAGGAACACAAGAAATTGAGGTTTTGGAAAGCTGGCAGCGACGCGCACGCGTGGTATGATGCTTACACGTGACTGGCGCAGGATGCAAGCGACGCGTACGTGTGGGACGACACGTACACGTGACCAAGTTTTTGATTCAGCGACACATACGCGTGAGCAACGTGTACGCGTGACAAAGTGTCACGTGCCAGAAAACGTTGGGGGCGATTTCTGGGCTGATTTTGGCCCAATTCTAAGCCCAAAAACACATATTAGAGGCTACAGAGTGGGGGAATCAATCATTCACTTCTCAATCAACACTTTATTTACGTAATTTTAGGTTTCAGATGTAATTTTCTAGAGAGAGAGAGGCTCTCTCCTCTCTCTAGGTTTTAGGGTTTCTCTTTTCAATTTCTCCTTAGGTTCAGGTTTAATCTTCCTCTAAGTTAGTCTTCTTCTACTTTTATTTGTTCAAGCACTTTAGTTATCTACTTCTATCATTGATTCCTTTATGTTGCCAATTTAATTTATGAATTCTTCTTGTTTCCTTTAATCCATATTAATGCAAGTTATGTTTTCATGTTTATGATTGCTTCTTTCTTCATTTCTTATTATTGATTCCTTGCAATTGTTAATTTTAGATTTTATTATCTCTTATTAATTCTCTATGCTTTTATTTTGTGCCTTCCAAGTGTTTTATAAAATGCTTGGATGGATTTTAAATTAGATTTTTATATTCTTAGCTTAGACTGAGTAATTTGGAGACTCTTGAATTATTAGAAGTCTCTTGTTGGTTGGTAATTGAAAGTTGCTAATTGGCTTGAGCTTCACTAATTCTAGTGTTTGACTAGGACTTGTGAACTCAAGTTGATTTGCTCACTTGACTTTCCTTCAATAGTTAGAGGTTAACTAAGTGAGAGCAATTTACAATTACCATCACAATTGATGATGATAATGAGAATAGGAATTCCAATTCTCAATCCTTGTTAGGACTTTTCTTAGTTGTTATTTTATTTCCTTGTTATTTTCCTTTCGTGTTCCTTATTCCGAAATCCAAAAATATACTTTCCCATAACCAATAATAACTACACTTCCCTGCAATTCCTTGAGAGACAAACTGAGGTTTAAATACTTCAGTTAATTTTATTAGGTTTGCTTAAGTGACAAACAATTTAAATTTGATTGAGGTTTAATTGTCGGTTTAGAACTATACTTACAACGCGCTTATTTTTGTGAAAACCTTTACCGACATTTTTCCACCATAACTGTTGCATCAAAATTTTTTCTTTTTCTTGTTCCTCCAATGATCAGTTGTATGGAGGTTATCTTAATGAAACAAATTGAATAATAAATTCAAAACAAAAGTGGTGGTGCTCAAGAATATGTGGTTAAGTTTGATGAACTCAAGATACTTAAATCTTGAGAAAATAGAAGAAGAATCTTCAAACACAAAAATTTGAAAAAGTATTATGAGAAATCAACTATATATTCCTTGAAGTAGTGGAAAAAATTCTGAAAAATATTTCTAAAAAAAGTCAGTTATGTGCCTGTGATGTTTATGTTTCAAGAAGAGACTTTGGCAAGTAAATCCGAGAGATCCCTTATCATCCGGTAACTTTGGCCAACTGGCACGGGATTATCGATTGAAAGCCTACATTCAAGAGTTGCTTTGAAACAAAACATTTAAAGTTCGAAGAGGCTTTGGGCATCGATGTCTGGATCAACAAATTCCTAGTTATGTGCTTGTAGTGTGATTGTGTCAAGGAGAGGCATGGGTAATTAGATCTGAGGGGTGCTTTATCACCCAGCAACTTGGGCCAACTGACTTGGAATTATCGATTGAAAGCCCATTAAGAGCTGCCTACTGACAAAACACTTAGAATAAAAAAGCCTCAAAGTTCTTTTCGTGAATTAAATGTGAGAGTAACTGCCTTTAAGTCATATAAGTCCAGAAGAATTCTCATAATACAATTTGGATCTAAGTTTTTGGAAATTCTCAAATCCTAAGTATGCAAGATTCATCAAGGATAAGAAAAGTCAAATATAACCACCAGGATTATCATAAATCCCACTTTTGTTTTTTAAAATTAAATTTATAAACTCTTCAATTCTTTTCACTTAAGATAAACCCTGTTTACTTTTCTTTTTGCTTGAGGACAAGCAAAGTTTTACTTTTGGTGTTATGATGACACGTCATCTTAAGCTGTTTTAAGGGCGTCTTTTCCATTTGTTTCCTTAGATTTTAATCAAATTTCTTATGTTTTCTGATGGAATTCTATAAATAATCAAGTATTTGGAGTTGTATTAGTGTTTTTATATTTTCAGGAGATTTTGCCTCAAAATAACTAAAAATTAAAGCCTTTTTAGCGAGAAAACATAGATACAGTTTAAGGATGGTCCAACCAGGCCCAAAAGAAAGAGAACTGGATGCCTAACCTTCAAGATATGGATGTCCGGTGGCAATCTGCTAAGCCCGATGTCCCTTCATACAATTAGGGCCACACTAAAAGTAGAAGACTCCAAGCCTGGCGTGCAACATAGCTCAACTCCCAGGATGCAACACTTAAGATCCAAGTCCAATTACACAAATTATAAGAGGCCTTAATCACATCCGAAGATTGAAGACTCAAGATTCAAAGAGATTAATTATCATTAGTTCATTCTAAAAAGATAAAGATTTGGTTGTTAGAATTTGTTTCTATATTAGATTTGAATTATTGTTTGATTTGAATTTAAGTAGGTAGTTATCTTATCTTTCCAAAAAATAAGATTCGAGTTATTTTTTGAATTTGAATTTTAGATAGAACTTAGGATATAAATAAGTGAACCTTGTTCACAAGAGAAATCATCCAGGATCTAGGATCCTTGGATCCTTTGGATCACAAATCTCTCTCATCATTAGGCTTAGTTTTGTTTCTATTATGAGTCATTAAACCTCCTTCGTTGAAGGTTAGGATCTCTATTTTATTTTAGGATTAATTATGTAAGTATTTTTTAATTTAATTCATGCTTCTTTACTTTTTCAAGATTGAGTTTTGTTCTTCATCAATAAGGGTTAAAACTATTGGAAAATATTTTAAATCTGTCTTGGATTCTGATTTTATATATGGAAAAATTAATTTCGAAATTAGCTTAAAACTCATCTCTTAATCTTCACTTATCTAGATCTAGTTCAAATATGTGACATATAATTCGACTAGTGATAGTTCTTGAAGATTGTGTGGCAATAAAATCAAAACCATTCTTTACCTCTTCTCTCGATTAGTTAACCAAGATTGGCAATTAATTAGGTTTAAAGAAATTAAATCACCAAGGAATTGAGATTTAGTTATAAATGATTTGCTATGAAAAAATTTTGCGTGACTTAAATAAGAAAGCATAAGCATTATTCTTCCAAGAATCAAATATCTCTGAAGCTTTCAACATCCTCATCTATTGATTTTCTCTCAACTTCAAGCATTCTCCCAATTCTATTCCTCTGTTTCTTCTTCAATATTCAAAATCTAAGGTTTGATCGATCTAATTAGATATTTAATTAGATGTTTCTTGTCTCAATCCATTAATTCTCGTGAGAATGATATCCATCCACTGTGTTATTACTTGAACAATCTGGTACACTTGCCGGTATCCATGAGCTTTAATTTTCGCTCATCAAGTGGCAAGACAACCTTGTGGCCATATACAAGCTCATAAGGTGTCGTTCCTGTTGCCTCCTTAGATGAGCATCTATATGCCCATAACACTTGGCTCAAGGTATTATGCTAGTTTCGAGGCAATCTCCCGATATGTTTTTTAATCAAATTTATTAGAGATCTACTGACAACCTCAACTTAGCCCTGTGCATAGTAGGGGGTCGAATCTATTATTCTAATATCTCGTGATTCAACAAACCCCTTTATTTGTCGACCTGTAAACATGGTCCCTTAGTCTGTAGTTAAAGTCTGGAAAATGTGGAATCTATGAATGATCAATTCCTTAATAAAGTCAATTATCTCTGCTTGGATAACTTCTTTCATGGGCATAGCTTCTACCCACTTTGTAAAGTAGTCCACTATCACCAAGATAAATTTATGGCCCTTAGTCGAAGGAGGATGAATCATTCCTATTAAATCGAGAGCCCGTCCCCTAAATGGATAAGGTTTGACTATAGCATGTAAATTAAAGGCACAGACTCTTTGAATAGGTGCATGGCTTTGGCATTTATCACAGTGTGTGTAATACCCTTACTATCAGAATGTCACGCTTTCGGCTACGCCACTCTGATAGCGAGAAGTATTACGACAACTTCATATACTTAATAATAAAATAGGAGTCTTTGACTCGAAACCGTATCGCTGTTTTCTTTGAAAAATCGGAAAAATACTTTTTCTTGAAAACAAACAAGCTTATACATATATACAAAATTTCTTACTCAAACAACTTACAAATATTATATAATACATGTCATTACAGTCACAACTCCTATCTCTCTTACAAGAATATAATAATAAAAGCAAAGGAATCTATAACATATGTATACAAACAAAAACAGCATATGTAAGAACTTAGCAAGTACTTTGTAAGCTTTCTCGTCCGTCCTTAAAAGAGAAGTCTGTAGGGGGTGAGAACATTGTCCTTTATAGGGTTCTCAGTAGAGGGTTTAAGAATTATTATAACAAGATATATAAAAGGAAACTTTTTTCAAATACAGTGATCGTTGCTCGTCTTTGAACCTTTTTGAAGACCAATAGTTTAACATTAAAAATTCAAAACCCTTTCAAAAGAAACTCAGTTAATTATCCAAAATCCAAAACCCTTTCATTTCTTATAAAAATATTAAAAGTTTTTCTAGACTGTATAAATGACCAACCTGTTCCAGGCATAGGTTCATTAAGTCTATGCTGAACCAGCTTAATTTTTCATACTTTACTACACCTCAAAGACAAACCAATTATGGCCTCTAGCCTATCACATAATCAATCACGGCCTCCAGCCCAAGCAACTTAATCAAATCAACAATCAAATCATCATATCAGGTAACAACCTTCAGTGTCACCACCACCAGCATGAGGGATCTCTCAATTGTTCAAACACATACAAAGCATTACAAGGAAAATATAGATATAGGAAGCAAATACTGTAAATAGATCAAATAGCAGTTAATTATAGTTAAGCAAATAGGCAAGCCAAAACAAATGCATACTCAAACAAAATAACAAATGCACATGATGTATGTCTGTCATATGGCCGATGAGTCTCATCTGTCACTTATATAGCCAAACTTGACATGTCCAATAGCGAACCCTGGACAGGAACACCACAACACAGAGTAAGTGGGACCAATTCACAATCCTTGCATCTTACCCGCGTAGCCCAAAGCCAGAGAAATAACCTCAACCCTTGCCTCTTACTCAGGCGGTGTTACAATTCTCAAACCGAAGCAAGTGGTTACAGAACTCTACCCTTGCCTTTTACCGGGAGTCTCGAACTCTTATTCGGAGCAAGTGGACAATACCATTGTATCTAACCTGGCATCTTAACTTTTACCCGGAACAAGTGGAATACGCCACTACAACTTACCTGGGTCTCATATCTCAATCAATTTCAATTTCATTTTCAAATCCATTATCAATATCATTCAACTCATTCAAAAATCATACTTTAACATCAATTCTCATCATTTTTTCATTCTCATTCAATCATCATCATTCCTCATTATCACACTCATCCTCATCACAACTCCCATTTCGCTCATTAATAATTCAAACTCAAAACATAATCCTTTTCTTAATAACTCAAAATCAAATCATATAATCCTTAAACCCAAATCTTTCTAAATAACCACTTCAAACGAATTCTCTAATTTTTGTAAAAAATTTTGGTAATATTTCCTCTAAAACTCGGACTCTGCCACCCTTTTCAGGTCCCATCCAAACATTCCTCAAACCCTTCTCAATCATTTCCAAATAGCAAATCATTTTTTATAATCAAACCGTTTTCCAATATCGAATCCTTTCCAAATTTGTTTTAAACCAAATTTCAATATCAAATCAGGTTCAATATCAAACCACTTCTAATTTCTACCATTTTCAATATCATTTCATTTATTTTCAATATCAATTCAAATCTAAAACCAAGAAAACCGCTTTTCATAATACTCAATGCAAACAACTTTTTAAATTCATTTTTATCAACAACCACACACCACTCAAGCAATCAATAATTCAATTCAGTAAACAACCATATCCATAAGACTCACATAATCACAGAAATATGTCTTTCACATCAATATCTATTTATAACGATTACGTAACATAAAATGAGTTTTTAGAAAAGCCCTTACCTCAAATAGTTGAAACCCACAAAACTAAACGCGTCTAAAAACACTTTTTCCTTAGCATGCAACAACGGTAGCCACAACCACAGCTCTGTCTTACTTCCGTAGCAACATCTGCAACTTTAATCGCAACATGCAAGGACCAAAACTCAACCCTATCGCAATAGCGCTGCAAACTCCTCAGTAACATATAAGAAAATAGCAACTATACGAGTTTTCTGAACAAAACGACTTACTGTACTAAGAAGGAATCTAGTACCGAGCAGCCGCAACTCCAACAGTTGATTCTGGCGACCAGAGCAGCGACGTGGATCTTGGTGAAAGTGGCTGGCCCCGGAAGCAAGGGCAGAATGGACCACACGATTTCTCTATCACAGCGTCTCTTCTTTGAACGACAATCTTTCCCCTATTGCAATACAATGGCAGCGAAATGGGAAGCTCCTCTCATGCGGCAGTCTGACAGCCACGGCAAGTGATGCCCTTTGCCGGTGTGGCTCCCTCTCCTTTCCCTCTGCTCTCCCCATTCTCTCTTTTCTCTACTATAGCTGCATGTGTGTTTTGTGTGTATGTTGAGGAAGAAAGGAAAAAGGGGGTGGCAGTTTAGGGAAAATGTTAGTGTTAGGTTTTTGTGTAGTTGGGTTTGAGGGTAATTTGGTATTTCAATAAAATTAGGGGGCATAGTAATAATTTGAAACCAAATTTAATCCAATAATAATATCTATAAAAATACTGTTTAATTATTAACTCACAATTTATTTTTCAAATAAATACTCTAATTCAATAATTAGAGATAATCAAATCAATTTTCTTTAAAATTATAAAATAAATTTCAAAATCTAAATATTAAAATTAAAGCATATAAAATCCTCATTATTTTTCAATCACTAAATCTTTAAACCAATAATAAGGAAATACTAAATTAATATAAAAATCTCTAAAAATATATTCTTGAATAAATAAAATAAATCATAAATAATTTATTACTTGATTTTCAAAAATATGGAGTTTTACAATGTGAGAAAATTCAATACAATCTTTCATCATTGAAGGCCAATACAATTCTTGTCTATGTGAGATCTAATGCATCTTTCGATCCCGACTAGTTAGCTCCAAAAATACCTTCATGTACCTCATCCATAGCTAGATGAGCTTCTTGAATGTCAATACATTGGAGTAAAGAACCATCAACACTTTTCCTAAATAAATTCCCTCCAATTAATATAAAGCTCAATGCTAGGTATTTAACCTTTTGATCTATTCTTTGATTGGGATTTTTGAGAAAGTCGATGATCTTGAACCTCCAATCACTTAGGTCTATTGTGTTTGCACAAAAAACTCCTCTTATATTCAAAAGAATCAAATTAGTTTCGATTTCACTGAACTCTTTCATCAAATTGGGAGATATTTTATAATTAGAAGCCATTTGAACCAATTCATTAGCCTCTTGATTCGACTCTCTAACTATGTGCTTTACTGACACAGAGTCAAATGCAGCTAATAGTCTAACTCCTACTACAAAATAGTTACCTGAATTTTGGCTTATGACACGAAAATTTCTGGCCAACTGTTGAATTGCTAGTTGTGAATTTCCCAGAATTTTGACTGTTCGAGCCCCTTTTTCGATTAATAATTCTTGCCCAATGATCAAGGCCTCATATTCTTCTTTATTATTTGACAATTCTGGCTCTAATTAAAACATAAATTTAATTGGCATGTCATCAGGAGTGATTATTGCTAATGCTTAGATCCATCGAAAAATAACCTCCAAGGCTTAAGTTCTAAATATCCAATTATATTCTCAACGATCTTATCATCAATGTTGACATAAGGGTAATTTGCTAGAAAATCAGCAATCACTTGTCTTTTGACAGCCCTAAAAGGGATGTAGAATAAAGAAAATTTGATTAATCTTAAATATCCATTTGTTAATTCGACCTTTTAAAATTGGATAAGAAAGCATGTATTCGATAACATCAAATTTTGACACGACACAAACATTTCTTCCAATTAAATAACTTTTCAGTTTAGTACAAGAGAAATAAAGGGTTAAGAAAAGCTTTTTGATCGCACTATATCGAGTCTCTACATCAGTCAACATTCGACTTAGATAGTAAACTACTCTATTATTACCATCTTCATCTTCTTGGGCCAGCATGCTCCCTAAAGTTGTTTCTGATGTAGTTATGTATAATTTCAATGGTCGACTTTGCTTGATAGGCGTTAGGATTTGTGGTGAAGTCAAATAGTGCTTTATCTAGTCGAATACTTCTTGGTGCTCATCCTCCCATTTGAAATCTTCTCCCTATTTTAATTTCAACAAAGGAGTAAATATTTTGTTTTACCTGAAAAGTTTAAAAGGAAACGACGAAGAAAATTGACTTTACCCAAGAAAGATTGGAGTTCTTTCTTATTCTTAGAAGGTACTGAGTCGAAAATAGCCTTGCACTTGTTAGTGTCGATGGCTACTCCTTTTTTCTACACTATAAATCCAAAGAAGTTTCTTGTAGATATATCAAAAGGACATTTTAATGGATTCATTTTCATTCGATGGTGTCTTATTCTCTTAAAAGTGGTTTCTAAATTATTTAAATGAGATCTTTCGACTCTGACTTCACAACCAAATCATCGATATAAATTTTCATGAACTTACCAACGAAATCATGAAAAATCAAGTTCATTACTCTCTGGTAAGTTTTCCTGCATTTTTTAAGCCAAATGGCATGACTAGCCATTCATAAGTACCGATAGCTCCTAGGCATCGAAACATCATCTTTGACACGTCTTCTTGGGATATGAATATTTGATTATATCATGAGTATCCATCCAAGAAGCTCAGAAGTTTGCTTTCTGGTGTAGAGTCATTAGCATCTCTATGGTTGGCATGTGATACTCATCTTTTGGAGTAGCTTTATTCAAATCAATACACACTCTTAGCTTTCCAATTTTCTTAATTACATGTACAATATTAGAAATCCATTTGACATACCTAGTTGTTCGAATGAATCCAGCTTTCAAAAACCGTTCGACATCCTCTTTGATTTTTTTCCCATGATTTTAGGGGCAAAACGTCTTGGAGCTTGCTTGATAGGTCGAGTATTCTCAAGGATAGGAAGCTTATGCTCGACAAGCAATCTATCCAACCCAGTTATCTCTTCATATTACCAAGCAAAACAATCTTGGTATTCCTTTAATACTTTATTAAGTCCTCTTTGAAATCAGGGTCTAGGCATTTACTTACATAAGTAATTTGACCTTTTCTACCAATCTTGACTTCATCAAGAGGATCTCATACTTCAATTTTTTTATTATGAAAATATTCTAAAAATAAATTGGACTTCTCAAATTGTAAGGGGTCGAGATCATATATACAATCTAGTGCACATTCACCTGTATGTGCACTGCTTCTTCTCAACCATGTAGGCTGAAAGTTGAGCCCAATGGCTCTATATATCCATTAAGTGAATTTTGTGGCCAAGCTCTCCTTGGCCTTAGGGACCAACTTCATGCCATGAGCCCCAACATAGTAACCGTTGATGAGAGTGGAGTCAAAGGTACTCATATCAATATCTAGTGGTCGAACACTAGTATGCTATTCTTTGAAGCTAACGTTCATCTGTTCGACATAGCGAGGACTGTCATCAGCTTTGATCTCTTCAATCCTTCCATCCTTATCCTAAAGCACTAATTTCTGATGCAGGGTCAAAGGTATTGCCCCTACTCCATGGATCTAATATCTTCCCAACAGCATGTTAAAAGTTTCTTTGGTAGGAACTACTATAAACATTGTTGGTCATTTGACACTTCCTACCTTGACTCTGAGTGGGATCATTCCCAGGGCTATTGTCGACTTACCATTGAATCCAATGATAGCTAAGTTTGTTTTTATCATATATTTAACTGTCTTTTGGAACCAGGGTAGCATACTTTTAGGCAATAAATTAATCACTGCTCTTCCATTAACCAGGATGCGATTGATTATAAGTTCTTCGACCTTAGCTTTAATGTGCAAAGGTTGAAAATGACCTTTGGTGATTTCATTAGGTTTCTCAAACAACCCTTCTTTAATTAATCTATTCTCGACAAACCTGCATTCGTTACCTAGAATGACATCATCACAATCTCCCTCGAGACAATTCCAAAGCCCTTCAAAGTTACCCTAAAAGCCTAAAGGGAGGACAAACATCGTGACTACATATCAAAACCAGTTTCTCCAAATCATCCTCGAATCCAGAGTCAAACATTTCTGTCAATGCTTCCTCCTCTTTTTTGCCTTTGGGAATCAACTTGGTTAACAAGGTTTCTTTCGACTCATCTTTTGACTCTTAGATTTCAATATCGAGGATGCTTTATCCTCCTTTTGTTGTTGCTTTTGAGGTGACTTGCCCTCTTTGCTCAACTATGGGTATGGACCCTTTGTGTCGATATAAGCACCTTGTGCCTGAGCGACAACACTTGGAATATCTTGGAAGTTGCATTGAGATCGGAATCGACCACTACCTCTTCTGCATGCTCCTCGTCGAGAAACACCTAGCTTTTGATTTCTAGCCCAATTTCTTGAGTAGTTTTGAGCATTGTTCTACACCTATTTATTATTTGACACATTAGAGGGAGGAACTCTAGTTTGACTTGAAACTCTTTGAGGTTTTTGATCGACTGTGATGATAGTGCGCATCTGTTATTTGACAGGCGCACTAGAAGAGTCTCGACTCTTACATCCATGCTTTAATTGGGCTTGCCTCAATTTCTCTTCGTAAACATGTTCTATACTCCTTTTATAAGAGTCCAAAGCCTTAACAGCTAATGTGTTGAATAGAGCACTACATTGAGGGCATATGACGACATTCCCTTCTTCTTCCCTTTGTCTTAGCAAAAAATCCAACAAGTCTTCTCCTACTTTTGGATAGATAAGTCTTTTTGTTTCGAAGATATCAAGTTTGAATTGAACGTCTTTTTCATGGGCTCGAAATAGACCACATTGATCGAGAAAGTTATTTTCTCAGTTTCAGCAAAATTTGATGTGACCTGGAAACAATCAGAATTTACTTTCATTTCAGGCTTCTCTACAAATTTTAGTCGACCATCCTCAATAGCCTTTTGTATTAAGTCCTTGAAACGTACACCTTTATTAGTATAATGCCCAGATACTTGATAGAATTCACAAAATTTTTTGTTTCTAATTTCAGAAACAAATGGCATTCTCTTTTCTTCAGGGAGTACAAGATGTTTGTCTTTTAATAACATGTCAAATATTTCTTCAGATTTTGTCAAATCAAAAGAATGACTTATTTCTCCTGACAAAGAAGTTTTGTCTTTTGTTATATTAAGAGATCAACACACCTATGGGGTCCATCTTTTAATTCTGCAACAAAGACAGATTCATTGTGGGATTCTTTCTCACTTATATAGTCGACATAACTTACTTTCTTGTTAAATAAAGGTTTTCTTTTACTTGACTCTAGTTCCTCTTTTTCTTCATTTAGTTATTTAATTTGTTGTACTTTATCAACTAACTGAGTGAGATTTGAAAATTATTGGTTTACTAACTTCTTTCGAATATTGAAATCGTTGATGGCCATATTGACTACTTCCGGTTCAAGAATAGGAGTGAAATACTTGTTTCTCATATTCTTGAATCATATTAAATAGTTATCGATTGACTCTGCTTTTTTTCTCTTCACTGTGAACAAATCGGATAGTGTTACTTTTATTTCACCTTTAAAGAACTGATCATAAATACTTCTTTCTAACTGAGCCCAATTGTGGATTGAGTTGGGTTGTAGGTTTGAAAACTAAGTAAAGGCATTCTTTGTGAGATAAGAAGGAAAGTATCCATTTTCAAATATTCATTACCAGCTATTTCTCTTATTTCGACTGTGTAATGAGCCACATGCTCGACAGTCGATTCCCCATTCTTACTAGCAAAGTTGTTAAGGGACTTTGGAGTTTTGACTCCTCTGGGGAGTGACGAATGAATTTTTGCCGGTATAGAAATTATCAAGTAATCAATCGTAGTATAGTCTAAACCGACGTAGAATCCATCATCAAAGTAATTCTACAATCTATAACCGAGAGTATTAGTCCCGAGTCGTTCTTCCCTAGGAATGCTACAAGGATGCATGTTATTGGTTAAGTGGTCTTTTGTGGCTTGAAGAGTGTGGCATAAAAGTGCTAATAAAAGAAAACAACAATCAATCAATATTAAAAGCCTTGGCCAAGGTTGAACATTGGAAGTTCCATCACTATAGCTTCCTTCAATTGTGATGACAAAGGAGTGTTGCTTTACTTAGTTAACCCCTAATTATAGAGGGAAGTCAAGTAAAAGTAACTAACTTGAGTCACAAGTCCTAGTCTTACCCTAGGGAAGTCTAGCTTTAGTGCACTCCAAGTCAATTAGCAATCTTCAATTCTTAATCAACAATTGACATCCATTATTGATTGAGAATTGAGAAAATGAAGATGAATCCTAGAGAGAAGTTGGAGTTTCTCTCTCTACAAATGTAACTAACTAAGAATATCTACCTAAAGATCTAAAATTAGTCTATGGATGTGAATGTGTGTCAATCCCCTTCAATCCTTGGCTCTTATATGCATTTTGGCGCCAAAGTTGGTTGCTGAAACCTTCCAAAATCGCCAGGCACGTGTTGCAATAAAAGAATCACGTGCGGACCACGACGCGTGCGCGCACGGTACGCGTGCGCGTCCCTGGCTAATTCTGCGATGTGCGCGCAAGCGCCTTGTGCGCGTACGCGTGCTTGGCCGAGATTACTCTTTGGCTTTTTTGTGCTTCTCTCCACTTGCATGCTTCCTTCCTTGCTTCCTTTGATCCATGCCTAGCCTATTTCAATCCTGGAATTACTAGCAAACACATCAAGGCATCTTATGGAATCAAAGAGGAACTAGAATTCATCAAAATAAGGCTTAAAAAGCATATTTTTACACTTAAGCACAAATATGGGAGAGATAACAAAACCATGCTAATTCATAGGCTAAATGTGACAAAAGGCTATCAAGACACTCTAAATTTAATACAAAACAAACCCTCAAATTGGGGTTTGTCAAGCATCCTTACGACAACCCAACACAAAAGTTGAAGGACCCCTATCAGGGCTTCTAGAAGGGTAACTATTTTTACATATTATTCAAAATTGAAAATATGCTGCAAACCATATTTGAAATGCAACTAACTATATGAGTCCTATCTAAATGCAACTACCTAAAGCAAATGCAAATGCTTAATTCAAACAAATCGATTCCCAAGAACATGTGTAAGTACAAGAACTAGGCAATAGGAATTAAGTCCAAACCACAATTGTATTGAATTATCAAAAAGGAGTTCAAACTTGCAAGAATATAGATAATATAGGTGAACACATGTGATTGAACTTTTGAACCCTCACCGGATATGTGTATCCGCTCTATTCACTCAAGTGTTTAAGGGTCAATTCTCTCAATTCTCTTTTAATCAAGCTTTCCGAAATTTGATTTCTTCTAACAATCAACATTTATTCAATGCATGCATACATTCATCATGAGGTCTTTCATTTAGGTTGTAATGGGGTTAGGGTCAAGATAGGATCATTTATGGTTAAGTGGACTAGGATTTGAATCTTTGATTAGCATAGACTTTCCCACCTAACTATATAATGACCTATACAAGTTCAAACTATTCTAACTACCCATTCTTCACTTTTTTCTTACACATTCATGCATCCTTATTTGATTCATAACACTTATGCATTGATTCTCTTTTATTGAACTCACTTTGGGGCATTTTGTCCCCTCTTTATTATTTTTTCCTTCTTTTTCCATATACAATTGTTTTTCCTTTTCTTATCTTTTTCTTTTGTTTTTCTCATTTTCACTTTTATTTCTCTTTTTTTTTCTTTTCATTTCTTTTTCTTTTGTCAAACTATATACAAGAACATCAATGCATAAGGTCTATACATTTAATCAATACATGAGTATGTACC
>NC_029779.3:1621863-1628403 GCF_000817695.3 Arachis duranensis | reverse complement strand
GGTTAAGCATAGGCTCAAAATTGGCTAACAATGGAGAGTAAAAGGTTGGCTATTTGGGTAAGTGGGCTAATGAAGTAATGCCTCAATCATATAAATGCATAAATACAAGAAATAAATGGACATATAGAATCAAGCAAATCAAGGATTACATTCATAGAAAGAGAGCAATTTCACACAAGAATGGAAGATAGGTGGTTATAAAATGTATCCACATCAATAGGCTCAAGTCTCACAAGCTTGTGTTCTTAGTTCAATACATGCTTCACAAGGTATGAAATTCAAGCAAGTTTTACCAAAAATTTTCTTTTTCTTTCAAGCAATTGGGTTAATGCCCTATATTTAAACTTCTTGGAAACTTTCAATGTTTGACTAGGCATTATTGTGATTGAAAAATTCAAAAATTTTCTTAGTTCACCCTTTCCTTTTTTTTCAGTTAAAATCAATTTCTTATGCAAAAAGGGTGACTAAATATTTGCAATTCAAATATGATTTCTAATCACAACCACAACTAAAAATAAAGATAAACAAAATGTATAAAGAAAAAATAAAAATCCAATTAAAAGTATGGAATCTATCATCCAAAATATCTAAAAATATCCAAAAGCATCAAAATATCTAAAATCCAAAATAAGCAATAAAAGTGTCCAAAGCAAACTAGAAATGCATCAAAATATATACAAAGATGTGCAAGATAAGATAACTAGGCTGAAAAGTTCACCGGTTCCCAAATAATGCTACCGGTGCCCTCCCCACACTTAAAACCAAGTATCGTCCTCGATGCTAAACCGGAGGATCAGTGGGAGGTACAACGATAGGCTCTGGCTGTGGCTGTGGGACCGGCTCCTCATGAGTCTGCGGTGGCTCTGTAATGTCAGGGGCATCGTGCTGAATCGGTGCCTCCGCCTCCTCCCCCTGATGATCCTGCTCATCGGATGCCGGAGAGTCGGGAAGCGGAGGTAGCTCAGCACCCAAAGAAATCAGTGCCTGGTCTATCCGGTCCAAACGGTGTCTAACATGGCGTCTCTCTCGCTCTAAGAACCGGAAAAGACGCTGGACCATGAGATACGTAGGCTCAGGTGCTGCTGGAGGATCTGTAGATGATGAAGGAGCTGCAGCTGTAGAGGATGATGGGGCAGCTGTAGGGGCTGATGGTGAAGGTGTCCCGATGACAGCTCTAGCCCGAGAACGGCGTCTAGCAAGTGGCCTCTCGTGCACCCAACCACCCCAGGGGATAGTAACCTCCCTGTCATCAGCATCAGGGGGCGGTGGTCGCACATCATCGTCCAGCCATGGGACCTCAGCTAGGGCCGCCATACTCGTGACCAATGTAGGAAATAGGAGTAGGCCACGAATATGCGCCCGCCACATACACTGTCGGATAAGCCTAGGAAAAGAGACATCCTTCCCCTCCATGACACACCCAATCAGTAGAAGCATCATGGGCACACAGCTCATCAGGGACATGCCGGCACTGTAACGCCTCCTCAATAGCAGTCTCAGTAACCATGACCTCTCTACCCCTCACTTGAACCGAATCCAAAGTCGGGCGGAAGAAGTTACAGTAGAATTCCTTTACCCATGATATATTGATATCCCCTAACTCGCGGTCAACAAAGTCGATGCCCAAGTCAAGGATCCGACCGGTAATGGACCGTCTCACATCATTAGGTAGGAGCAACTTCTTCTCAATATTCAGCTTTGTTGTTCGATATCTAGAAAACCGAAGCTCACAGTAGAGGTTGGGGAATTTGTCTGGGTTGGTAGAAGGCAATAACTGGTTTTCCTTTTCCTCATCATTCAAAGGATTCTTAGCATAATGTTTGTAGATGGCAGGAATGGAGGGTGTAGAGAGTTTTCTCTTCTTGGAGGCAGTGGCTATGGCTTTGCCTTTATCCGACATCCTGAAAAATATGACAGAATATATAAGACATTTAGCATGTAACAAAGAAGGCATGTTCAGGGTACAATTATCATAGAACAATCATGATGTTGCAATGAATATGCAAAAGTGAACAAGTAAACCAAGAAAGCAAGCTTCATTAAAATCAACAACTCATATTCAAAAGGCAATAATAACATCATATATTTGAAAGAATTGTTAAAGGGGGTTAAAGGTGAGAGGAAGTTAGATGGTTAAAGAAATTAGTGAGTTAGAAAAGTGGATTAGTGATATGACGATATTTATGCGTAATGAAAAGAAAAGATATGGTTCATGTTCACAATAATTGTGCAAATCCGGGAAGTCAAAAGGAAATAGAAAGTTGCCCAAATTTGAAATAAAGCTCAAAATGAAACTAATTTCCTTGAAAATCGGGCAGCATTTCGGCTTAAAATTGGACGTTCCCGGATAGCAAATTAGCACAATTAGCATAGAAGACAACATCAAGTAAGTACAGCAACAATGGTATAGTATTCAGGCAGCAAGAAATGCATAAAAACAGTCCAAAATCAGCATACAACATCCAAATAAGCAGACAGCAATTATGCACGAACGGAGCACTTATCAGGCCTAGAATCCTCTATCCAGCCCTAGCTACCTAACCGCAGTTATTTCTAACTAATCCTAACATACAAAATTTGAATGCAAACTAATTAGCAAGCAATACAGTAACTAGCAGAAATGAAAAATTAAAGAGAACAGAAATTTGGGGCAGGAACCTGGGAGCAGAGAAGAACGAAGAATGGAAAGGAAACTGGGGGAAAAATAGGGCCAGGAGCTGCGCCGCCATGAACGGTGGCGGTTATGGCAGAATGGAGGCAGCGGAAATTGCCACCGGCGCTGTGAAGGTGAGAAACGGGCGGAGGCGGAGAGAGAGAGAGAGAGTGAGGTGAGTGGAGGAAAGAGAGAATGAATGGGGTTGGTCGGAGGTTGAGAGAGTTTATGAGTTGGCCGGAGGCGGTGGCCGGCGCTGCTGCTGTGACGGCGGTCGTGGGAGAGAAGATGAAGAAGAGGAAGTTGGGGAGGGGGAAGAAGTGCGCTGCGGCGCAACGCTCTTCGCGTCTTAGGGTTATCCCATATTTTGAATCGACGCGCGCGCGCCATCTGCGCGTCCGCGTCCATTGATGAAACTTGGGACCTACGCGTGCGCGTACAACGCGCCTGAGCGTGGATGAGCAGAGTAGGAAGGGACGCGTGCGCGTACAGTGCGCGCACGCGTGCAAGGAGTTGGGCTAGGGGCTTAGAGTTGGCCCAACTCAGGCCTAACTCTCTGGAGAATGGCCTGGAAGTCACGCAATCAGATCGGCGCGCATGCGGCATGCACGCGTCCGCGCGCAGTGAGAGAAATTGGAGGTCCACGCGTGAGCGTGCAGTACGCTCTAGCGTGGGTGGCAGAATAGGTATGGGCGCGTGCGCGTACAGTGCGCGCATGCGTACATTATATTGGGCCTGCGGCTTAGAATGGGCTTGAGGCACGCCCAACTCTCGGGTCCGTGGCCTAGATTGGTAGCAGCACGTGCGCGTCCGCGTACATTGCCGAGTTGTGAAATGGCGCGTTAGCGTGATGCGTGCGCTCGCGCAGATCGAGTTGGGCCTGGGGCCTAAAGCTAGCCCAGAAATGGCTCAACTCTCTGGGGTTTGGCTCAATCATTTGCAGCAGCAAATCGGCGCGGTCGCGGCATGTGCGCGTCCGTGCGAACATCCACGTTCTCATAAACGGCGCGCACGCACGTAGTGCGCGTCCGCGTAGGTCATGTTGGGCTCAGGGCATAATGTTTGCCCATGAGAGGTCCAACTCTCGGGAGTGTGGCTCATGGTGCATCCACGCAGGGGCGCGTGCGCGTACTTTGTGCGCACGCGTTCACCCCCTTCTCTCTTTTTTTTTTTTTTTAGGATAATGCCTAAAAGCTCTACTTTCCCAAAGACTCCCCATGGTGCCTACAACTCCTTATTTAGTCAAAAACCTACACTTTCTAAAATGCAAGTTGGTTTTGAGATTTATTCTATTTCTACTAAGCACAACATACATGTTAATATTCTAGCTACTAATATATACAAACAAGCTAATTATGATATGAAAACCTACCTACAATGGTAACTCAAATCACTTATTAGGCCAAATTAAAAGAGTATGGAAAGAGTTTACCATGGTGGGGTGTCTCCCACCTAGCACTTTTAGTTTAAGTCCTTAAGTTGGACATTTTGATGGAGTCCTTGCTAGGGTGGCTTATGCTTGAACTCTTCTTCGAAGCCCCACCAGTGTTTGCACTTCCAATAGCCTCCGGGATCCCAATTTAAACGTACAAGGCCTTCAAGGGGGCTAAGCAAGTAACAAGGCCCCTAAGTTGATAGTGGTCTATGTATGTTCCGGGGTCCCATACTTTATTTGTTAACTCCTTTTCTTCTTGATCTTCATGCTTCCAATAGGGTAACAAACTTATTGAATTCTCCTTGTAACTCATACTCATCATCCTAATCCCATTGAATTTGGCTTCACTCCACCTTTGAGATTCAAAGTTTGATATTCCATCCTTTATGCACCTTGATTCAAATTGTCCACCGACATCTAATCCGTTCTTACTCTCTAGCCCACAAAGAGCTCTAAGTTGACCGTCTGTTTCTAACAATGCATATTGATATAGGCCAAGAAAATTAAAGGATGAGATGATTACCCACTCAATTTGTGATTGGGACGGCGACTTAGCAAGGAAGATATCCAATGGTCTTGACAATGTAGGTTCCACTTCCTTTGGCTCCTCCATGATGATTTCCATCTTCTGATAACTCTTTTTAAATTCTTCTTGTTTGCTAACTTCCTTCAAACCTTTATCATTGATCAAGTCATGTGTTGGAGGTTGCGCACCCTCCTCAACATAGATTTCACATTCGATGGGGGAAGCTTCAACAAGATCACCATTGTCACTTGATGTAGAGTTATTTTCGTTGGTGGAACTTCCTTCTTGTTCAACCTCCTCTAGGTCTTCTTCCACCTCTTTATCTTCAACAATCTCCATTTCCTCCGTTTGTTGCAACACACACTCCATTTCCTTATGCTCCACTTGAGAGTCTAAAGTCTCCCTCATACCTCCCTCTTTGGTTGCTTTCTCACAATCATCCGTGAACTCATTTCGGTTGTGATATGAATCCCAAGAATCTATCTTTTGACGGATGGTTGCTTGAAGTCGGTCCATTTCTTCCTTGAAACGATCCCTTAATTCTTGTTCTGCTTTACTAACATAAGTAGGATCATATTGCTCTTGGATTAATGGACATTGATATGCTTCCATGGAGGTTTGTGGCGGAGAGGGGAATTCATGATATGGTTGGAAAGGGGATTCATCAAAGCTTTGAGGTGGAAAGTTGTTTTGATTATTGGTAGATGGTGGAATTATGCGGGACGTAAATTCTTGGAGGGTAGAGGTGAAACTAGTGAAGGCGGTTTGGAGTTCTTCTTGCTCTTGAAGAATGATACCAAGTGTATCATTCATGGGGATTTGAGTTGGAAAGTAAAGATGTTGGAGTGGAGGTGATTCAAGGGTTGCTTGTTCATAATCGTCACAAGGGTATGCGTAGGGGGAATATAGATTTGGATCATATGTAGGCAATTGGTGGAAATAAGATGTGGGTTGAGAATATGGTGCATAGAATGGTGGTGGTTGAGAGGTATAACCATGATAAGAATCATCATGTTCATAGGAATGATATGCATTATAGGAAGGATTACCATCATAGTAACTTGAAGGGGAAGGTTGCCATGGTGATTGCTCATATGGATATGGCTCCCTTCCTGAGAATTCATCTATCCCATAATGTGAGCCATCATTCAAGTTTTCATCGCCTAAAAAGTAGTCATAGTCATATCCAAAACCACAAGGACGAGAATTCATAGTGGCAAATAGAAACAAAACCTATAGAGATCTTAAAACTAACAAAAACTAACAAACAAACAAAAGACAAACATATTTACAATATTCACATATTTACATTAACCAAAAACATGGCACTCATGCGCATTCCCCAGCAACGGCGCCATTTTGACGAATGAATTTTTTCCGGTATAGAAATTATCAAGTAATCAATCGTAGTATAGTCTAAACCGACGCAGAATCCATCATCAAAGTAATTCTACAATCTATAACCGAGAGTATTAGTCCCGAGTCGTTCTTCCCTAGGAATGCTACAAGGATGCATGCTATTGGTTAAGTGGTCTTTTGTGGTTTAAAGAGTGTGGCATAAAAGTGCTAATAAAAGAAAACAACAATCAATCAATATCAAAAGCCTTGGCCAAGGTTGAACATTGGAAGTCCCATCACTATAGCTTCATTCAATTGTGATAACAAAGGAGTGTTGCTTCACCTAGTTAACCCCTAATTATAGAGGAAAGTCAAGTAAAAGTAACTAACTTGAGTCACAAGTCCTAGTCTTACCCTAGGGAAGTCTAGCTTTAGTGCACTCCAAGTCAATTAGCAATTCTCAATTCTTAATCAACAATTGACATCCATTATTCAAGTGTCTCCAATGACTCAACCACTAGGCCAAGTGAAGGAATACTACTCCATATCTAAAGTTGGCATTTTCTCAAACACTTGGAGGGCAAGAAT
>NC_029779.3:1619181-1621660 GCF_000817695.3 Arachis duranensis | reverse complement strand
AAACCTTCCAAAATCGCCAGGCACGTGTTGCAATAAAAGAATCACGTGCAGAACACGACGCGTGCGCGCACGGTACGCGTGCGCGTCCCTGGCTAATTCTGCGATGTGCGCGCGAGCGCCTTGTGCGCGTACGCGTGCTTGGCCGAGATCAACTCTTTGGCTTTTTTGTGCTTCTCTCCACTTGCATGCTTCCTTCCTTGCTTCCTTTGATCCATGCCTAGCCTATTTCAATCCTGGAATTACTAGCAAACACATCAAGGCATCTTATGGAATCAAAGAGGAACTAGAATTCATCAAAATAAGGCTTAAAAAGCATGTTTTTACACTTAAGCACAAATATGGGAGAGATAACAAAACCATGCTAATTCATAGGCTAAATGTGACAAAAGGTTATCAAAACACTCTAAACTTAATACAAAACAAACCGTCAAATTGGGGTTCGTCAGGGAGTTCAGCTTGTAAAACATAATTGGAAAAATGAGATATGAAGTAGAGTTGATTTGTCACCCTTATATTTAACCATGTTCTATTTAAGATTTGTTCGACAGTTTGGGTTATATTTTGACTATAGGCTTGAGTAGCATTATTTGCTCTAGCCTCATTCAATTCCCTGTTTGAGTCATCTCCCCTATTTAGTATTATAGGAGGATTATTGACATTCATCCCACCTATGAGTGGTATAAAAGGTCGATTTATTGCTCCTGCAATGTCATTAATTCATCGAGTGACTTGTTCTATTCTAGCATTGTTATTCTCTATCATAGGATTCAATACTGTAGCCATCTGCTGAGTAAGCATATTGACTAAAATTTGATAACTATCCCCGATTTGCTGTTTGAACGCGGACAAGGATTCGACCATGTTAGGAGACGATGTTTCAACAGAAATTTATCTCGATATTTCTGGAAAAATTGAGGTACGTGTTCCACTTACTGGCAACCTTGTTGTCTCTATGTCTTGTGTCGAAAAGACATTTATCATTGTTGATGTAGGTTGTGACATAGGAACTGGCCCCAAATATAGAGGGTTATTCATTAAATATTGATAAGCATTTTAATTCGTCATATTAGGTTATAATTAGCTGTATACCCACTGGGGGGTAACCTAGAGGAGGTGCAGGATTGTACAAGGGATTGTTCTTTGTAGTGGCTGCACCTACTATATATCCTACATTAGAATTTTCTAATGGTGGAGAATAATTTAGAGGCAACCTATATGGGAGCCACATAGCGGGTACCGTCGATGAAATTCCCTCTATGATGACAAGGTTAATCCTTCAACCTGAAGTGCCTGTTGACAAGGCAGCCTCCATCTCGGGACCTCTCGTAGGCTCTCTAGTATCATTATTCGACGTATCAATCGAAGTTAAAGCTCTGTCAGACATTATTAATTTCTCACTGCATAATCGCATAGACAGCTTGATACGTTAAATTAACCCAAGAGTGCTGTAAGAACCGAATTTTTTACGGATAAAATCATTTAAATGCCCAAATTAAATTTCGAAAAGTTAGGATAAGAATTTGGGGATTTAAATATGATTTTTGGACTTCGTAAATTTTTCTGAGTCAGAAAACGTGTTTTATGCGAAAAACCGTGAAAAACTGCGAACCGGCAGTTGAACCGGTTCAAGTCTGTCCGGTACCGCACGAGAAAAAGTGAAAAGTCAAAAACCTTAGAAAAATATTAGAAATGAAAAATCGGGCGTTAATTTTAAAGGTTTGGCTTGAAGTTGGGACAAACGGGCTAAAAATGCTAACGGGTTGGATCGGGCCCAAGTTGATCCCAAGCCCAACATATAAAACATTAATTAATGAACCCATTTCCAGCACACACACATAAACACAACACACCCATGCTGAAATAGAAAGGGGAAAAGAGAAAGAAGAAAATTGTGTTTTACTTGTATTGTATATAAATTGTGCTTGCTACTGGGATTGAGGAGGTTCGGAAGGCGGTGGCGATGGGATCGCATAGAGGATAGGTTGGTGAAGGCTGTGGGATAGCGGGGTTAGTTAGAATAGAAATTTCTTAAGTTAGAATACCCTGTTTAGTTATGTTGAGATTTATATAAATATGCTTTATTGTTTAGTATGTGATGAGCGGATAATTTGTACGCTTTTTGGCATTGTTTTTAGTATGTTTTTAGTATGATCTAGTTAGTTTTTAGTATATTTTTATTAGTTTTTAGTTAAAATTCACTTTTCTGGACTTTACTATGAGTTTGTGTGTTTTTCTGTGATTTCAGGTATTTTCTGGTTGAAATTGAGGGACCTGAGCAAAAATCTTATTCAGAGACTAAAAAGGACTGCAGATGCTGTTGGATTCTGACCTCCCTGCACTCGAAGTGGATTTTCTGGAGCTACAGAAGCCCAATTGGCGCGCTCTCAACGGCGTTGGAAAGTAGACATTCTGGGCTTTCCAGCAATATATGATAGTCCATACTTTGCCCAAGATTTGATGGCCCAAACTGGCGTTCAAA
>NC_029779.3:1615665-1616631 GCF_000817695.3 Arachis duranensis | reverse complement strand
TTTTCAAAATCAAATCTTTTTCAAATCATATCTTTTCAATCAAATCTTTTTCAAATTCAATTTCTTTCTATTTTCAAAGATACTTGCTATCAATTAATGATTTGATTCAACATTTCAAGTATGTTGCCTTTTCTGTTGAGAAAGTTTTAATGTTTGAATCATATCTTTTCTTGATAGCCAAGTCATTAATTTTCAAAATCAAAATTTTTTTTTAAAATGTTTTTCAAATCATATCTTCTCAATCACATCTTTTTAAAACCAATCATATCTTCTTAACCACATCTTTTTCAAAATAACTTTCAATCAAATCTTTTTGATTTCTAATTTCAAATTCTTTTTCAAAAATCACTTGATTTCTTTCCCACTTTTATTTTCGAAAACCAATTAATGTTTTTCAAAATGTTTTCAAAATCTTTTATTGATTTTCGAAAATTACTTCCCCTCTTCTCACATCCTTCTATTTATGGACTAACACTATTCCTTAATGCAAAATTCGAACTCCATCTTCTTTGATAAGTTCGAATTTTCTACTTCTGCCTTTTATTTTTCTTTTTCTCTGACACCTCAAGGAATCTCTATACTGTGACATAGAGGATTCCACATTTTCTTGTTCTCTTCTCTTTCTTATGAGCAGGAGCAAGGACAAAAGCATTCTTGTTGAGGCTGATCCTGAACCTGAAAGGACCTTGAAACGAAAGCTAAGAGAAGCCAAGGCACAACTCTATGTAGAGGACATAACAGAAATCTTCAAAGAAGAAGAACCCATGGCAGCCGAAAACAACAACAATGCCAACAATGCAAGGAAGGCGCTGGGTGACTTTACTGCACCTACTCCCGACTTCTATGGAGAAGCATCTCTATCCCTGCCATTGGAGCAAACAACTTTGAGCTTAAGCCTCAATTAGTTTCTCTAATGCAACAGAATTGAAAGTTCCATGGACTTCCATTGGAAGATCATCATCAGTT
>NC_029779.3:1614426-1614908 GCF_000817695.3 Arachis duranensis | reverse complement strand
GTGACTTAGCAACCATGGTCTCTGATCTAATCAAAACCACTCAAAGTTTCATGACTGAAACAAGGTCCTCCATTAGAAACTTGGAGGGACAAGTAGGTCAGCTGAGCAAGAAAATTACTGAACTCCCTCCTAGTACTCTTCCAAGTAATACAGAAGAAAATCCAAAAGGAGAGTGCAAGGCCATCAACATGGCCGAATTTGGAGAGGAGGAAGAGGTAGTGAACGCCACTGAAGAAGACCTCAATGGACGTCCACTGGCCTCCAATGAGTTCCCCAATGAGGAACCATGGGAATCTGAGGCTCAAAATGAAACCATAGAGATTCCATTGGACTTACTTCTGCCATTTATGAGCTCTGATGAGTATTCTTCCTCTGAAGAGGATGAGTATGTCACTGAAGAGCAAGTTGCTAAATACCATGGAGCAATCATGAAGCTAAATGACAAGTTATTTGGAAATGAGACTTGGGAGGATGAACCCCCT
>NC_029779.3:1605421-1610439 GCF_000817695.3 Arachis duranensis | reverse complement strand
CCATAGAAAGGAGTATGAAGGATTGGATGAAGGCAGTAGAAAAGCAGAGATTTAGAAGGAATAACGCATCTCCATACGCTTATCTGAAATTCCCACCAATGAATTACATAAGTATCTCTATCTTTATCTTTATGTTTTATTCGTATATCACCCATATCCATTTGAGTTTGCCTGACTAAGATTTACAAGGTGACCATAGCTTGCTTCATACCAACAATCTCTGTGGGATCGACCCTTACTCGCGTAAGGTTTATTACTTGGACGACCCAGTACACTTGTTGGTTAGTTGTGCGAAGTTGTGTTTATGCCATGGTATTGAACACCAAGTTTTTGGATTCATTACCGGGGATTATTTGATTTGTGAAAAGTATTGATCACAATTTCGTGCACCAGTATGCCTTAAGATTGAATCTTGTGATGGATGTAAAGTCTAGGATTGCCTCTGGCGTCCCAGGGTCTTATATCCTACATCACTGGACACTGTTACCATACTGAGAACCACCAGTTCTCATACCATATTTCTGTTGTGTTTTTCAAATGCAGGTTGCAACCCACCTCAGTGAGTTGTTTGGTTAGTGACAGAAGTGGAGGATCTAGATATCTTTTGAGTCTCTTTGATTTATTTTGTTTATTTATATATATCTCTCACTTTTGTATTTTTATTTTGGCCTAGAGGCTTGTATTTGAGAGAGAATAAAACTTATATAAGCCATTTTAAATTTCAGTTTCCTCTTATCTATACATTTGGCTAGCCGGCTTAAACTCCGCAAGCCGTGGCTAGTTTCCTATGATATTACACTATTATACTATTATTTGTTTATATCACATTTGTTCCTTGTGCTTAAGTTAGACGCTTCATTAGTTCGTTGTGCGCTTTTAAATCCTATTTTCGAACTATATCCTTCATCAGGCTTCTAGATAATATTATTCCTTCTATATATCATATGTATGAGCTTAGGACTATCATAATCCTTGATTAATCTTTGCTTTATGACGCGAGGTAAAGCTTAGCTAATTAGGGTGTTACAAGTCCCACTGGGCGTGTTAATTTGTTTCACATGATTTTTGGTAACCTCGACACGGTGTCGAATCAAGTTTGTATCAAGATCTCAGTTCGAGGATCAGATACGACTCCCCTGAAAAAGAGTGGTCTCGACCCCGAAAATTACTTAGCATAGGTATCTAATCTATGTATGTCGAAATATTTGTAATGAATTACAAAGCAAGAAAATAGATAAAGCGAAGTAAAAACTTGGAAATAAAATAATCAAAATAAACGTGAAGACAAAAATAACATGAAGGGAAAGAAATAAAATAAATAAGAACTGTAAATGAATAACAAGTAAATTGAAGTTTAAAATAAATGAATAAAATGAAATAAATTGAAAATAAAAGGAAAAATCAAGAATAAAAAAAATTGACTCCAAACATTCACATGCACTTGCACTCCATGGATCTCTTTGGCATCAGTGTAATTTTGAATTTTTTTAGAGTTTTGTGTGATGGTGTAGTGTTCAGATTGAAGCCCTTTTTTCACTTCTGCGTTTCTTCTATTTATAAACTACAACGATAGATTTAAAGAGTAATTTTCTCTTCCCACGATCTAGTTTCCTTCTATTTATCAGGCCACGACATTGCCTTGACCATGAAGAATCTTGACTCTCAAGTTTGACGTCCTACGTCTTCTCTTACTTTGGTTTTCAAACCCTACGTTCCATAAAGTGCTTCTGGATAAAGCCTTCATGTGATTATCTCATTTCGATTTTTAGAAGTCACCGACTCGACTCTTTCTATGATAAATCGAACTCTTGTGCTAGCACTCTTATGCAACAACTCATGTATTATGATACTTTGACCTACGTTCTTATAAAATAACTCACGTACTATGATATTTCAACTTACATATTATCAACTCACCATTAGATCAAACGATCATGGTTAAATTATTTGTAATGTCGAATTTTGGTGCTAACAGACATATATGGCTTCTTAAAGAAAACTAGATGGATATCGTTTATTGTTTATAACGATGAGTTTACCATTTTAAAATTTCTGTTACTAAAATAAGGAATGAAGATTAATGATTCCAATGAAAAGTATGAGCTGCTTTAATCTTTTGTCGACTTATAACATTGAAATGACTATTTTGTTTGAATTACACATCGAATTTAGTCAAGTTATAGTAATCGGGTTATTTGTGAAAATAAACCAATTTTAGAATGGAAAAGTTAAGGACCAACAACTTTATTAAATTTTGGCCAGCATGTAATCAATAAAAGAAAAGTGAATAATTTTATACCATTTATTATTGATGGTTACTTAATGACTACAAATTACAAAAGTTGTTAGCCCCTAGCATTCCTCAAAATATATTTCATATTTTTATCCAATTTTAAATACGATATAATTACATGTACAAACAATTTTAGTAAGGAAAGTTCTATGGTGACATTGATTTTGGTGGTTAAAAGTGGCATAAGTTTGACCAACAAGTAAAATATTGACATATGATAAGAAAATTAAATCTAAAATTAAAATAATTCTCTCTCTTATAATTTTTTATAATTATTTTTATCAAAATAATTTCTTATAATTATTTTTATAATTATAAAAAATAATTTTAAAAAAGTAACATAATATGATACCTTCTTCCAATGTTGGAGATGACGTAATGAGATAAATTCTTGTTTATATTTGTGACATGATTAATTAGTCTTGTTTGACATTCTCCCTATGTGAAGATGACATGATACCTTCTTCCGTTTGTTGGAGTTGACTAAATAAGATGAATTAATCAATGCATGACTAGGATAGAAAGCCTATGATCTCAACCCTTGCCATGAATGTCTCTCTTTATTGCTTGCTTTCTTTAATTGCTTACTTGATTTACTTTTCTTGCCCATTTAATTTATTTCCCTCAACATCAAATCAAAACCCCCTTGTCCCCTCATAGCCAATAATCATACACTTCATTGCAATTCCTCGTGAGATGACCTGGAGTCCGAATACTCTGGTTAATTCTTATTGGGGTTTGTACTTGTGACAACTCAAATTTTTGATGTGAGAATTGTTTGATGGTTTGGAGCTATGCTTACAACGAAGTAGTTCTTATTTCTCTAAGAAGGAAATCTAGACCATCGAGCAAAGCTCGTTCATCAGTGGCGTCTTTGGAGAGCAGCGGAAGAATGAGTGGGGAGCTTGTCGGAGCATGGCAGCGGCAGAGGAAGGAGGCAGTGGAGCTATGTTTGAGGTTGTTGTGCATGGCTTCCCGAGCGGCTGAGCTTCTCTACTTCTCTCTTCCCTCTTCTCTCTCACTCTCAGTCTCACCAAAATTGCAAAATGCCCCAATCTATCTCATTCTTAATCTTAGACGCCGCCACTCTTCTCTGTCCTCCCCATCGTCGACTGCCTCTTTCTCGTCGTCAAAGACGCCCTGTCTTCGAGACATCTCTCTCTCTCTCTCTCTCTCTCTCTCTCTCTCTCTCTCTCTCTCTGGGAAGTAGTGGTCTTCATTGCCACCCTCACCCTCTTATTCTCTTCGATTTGCCCTTGTTCTTGTTCTCTTTATCTTTTTCATTATTTTCTTTCTCTTCTCATCTTCTGACTTTGGCAGCGTCAGCAACAGCCTTTTGTTCCGTTTGGACTACTGTCTTCATTCCATTCTCATTTTCTTTTTATTCTCTTTGCCGCTCATTCTCTATTTTAGATTTTTTATTTTTTTTTCTTATTTTTTATGTGCATGTGTATTTATGAGCAAAAATTTGAACAATATTATTTTAGCATTTAGTGCTACGGTTAAATAAAAAAATAAATGTATAATAAAAAGTTTGAGATTTTTAGAAGGGAGAGGTTTGAGATTTTCAGGAGATAGGAGAGAAGAAAAATGGGGAATGATGAAAGTTAAAATTAAAAAAAATATGACTAATAGTTTTTTATTAAAGAATTGATAGTAGAAATATTATTGAAACTATTTCAAACAAGAATAAAATTGAATCAAATTAAATATTAAGAATAATTTAAAAAATTTTAAAAATATTAAGGACAAAAACATACTTTAGCCTTTGTTTTAAATAGTCAACATCAAGAAATTAAATGACATTGGTTGAAATTATAGAAATCAAATGACATTGATATTTATATGATAGTACTATTGGATTTGGAGCTTTGATTGTAGACGAATAATAATAATATAGATAAAACATGCATGCACACCGTACCTAGTTAATTATTTTAATCGTTGTTTATTTATAATAGATACAAGCAAGTTCAATAATGAAATGAAGGGCTAAATTACTAATTAGCTTGCACTAGTCTGCTACTGGAAATTGAATGACCAAGTTTGCAATGGGATCATTATCAGGAAGAAGCATCTTAGAGTTGAGGAAAGTGAAGAGAGTTAGAGAAAGACAGATGAGAAAGGAAAGAGCTAAGAGACAGAGCATGAGAATGTGAGAAATGGTTCCTTTGACTTCTTGAGCATAGTCCGTGGAAGCCAGAGCAAGCATTGTAACCGGAAACGAGTAAGCCCACCATGCAACATTGAACCTCCTCATCGATCTCCTGAACAGTGTTGGCCTGCAAATCTGCTCATTATTCACGGTATATTAATTACATAACGTATAAATACAGGTATTAATAACTAAAGCAGAAGCAAGTAGCTGCCAAATTATGCGGCGAACTACCAGTGAATGTGTTTTTACGGAATCCAATCAGCTGTTGGAATTAAAATTGGATTGAATATATAGAAGCAGAGTATGACCAATTTTGTTTAAGAAAGGCTTATCCTTACAAGCAAATCAAATGTTTCGTTTATTATATTATTTATTTTATCAAGAAACACCATTCGATAAATTAAATAAATCTCCTTTCCAGCTGTAGGCTTTGTCCTTACTTGAAGGTTGCTCTCGGAGACTGGATACCCAAAGTCCCCAATCTTATGGAGTATATATTTATACGTATTGACAATATATTCAAGTTTCAACCGCTGACTACTGCTCTGTATATGCATTATTTATGGA
>NC_029779.3:1583622-1605300 GCF_000817695.3 Arachis duranensis | reverse complement strand
AACTATATACCAACCTAATATAAAATCTTACTCAAACTTATTGACGTACAGGAAAGTTGATGATGACTTCTCCAGAAAAGGCATTTTACCTTAGAAAACAACTTATCATGTGTGCCTGGCGCAATAGTTGTTAAAGTAGAGATTTGGAAAATAAAAAAAAAGAGTAAAATTGTATTGGTATTGTTAGGATAACAATAAGGGTTGATTAATAATGAGTAAAAACAAAAACCAAACATAAAAAATTTAAAAATTTTACTTACAAATTTACATATTTAATTTACTTAAAAAAAATCTTCATTTTTACTTATTAACACACCATGCACAAACAAATTATGACATCTCTTAATAATAAAATAATGAAGGCTAGAAGGTACATAGAATATTACTCAAATTTAGTTATTTTTTTAAGTTAATAATTAAATATAGTAAGATAATTTAAAATGTTTAATTAACTTATTCTTAACTATTAGTTTGACACAATTGCTGATAAGTTTTCAATTTTCATAAATTAATTAATAAAATGCAGTATTATGATATTATTACCAGTGAGGTGAAGAGAAAGAGGGATAGAAAGAAGAGCATCTTGGAAGCAATATCAAAGGATCCAACAATGGATTCCCAAGCCAAGCTAGCAACCCCCGGAGCCGCAAAAAACAAGAAGAAAACAGGCCTCAACAACACAGGCAGGCGATCCCCGCCGGAGAGCCTCTGATAGAGCGTCACAAACAACACCAAGTAATGCACCATCCCCAACGAGAACAAGCACACCGCGCTCTCCTTCCAACCCATGTGCGCCGCTGCCTGTGCCCCCACTAGGTTCCCTATCACCGACATCTGGCTCGTCGGATTCGCCACCGTCGACAAGAACCTCTTCCCTTTCGTGAACCACTGTCCATAGATCTTCACGTCAAGCATCACTACAGGGACCGCGAACAACCACCACAGCACCAGGTAAGGGACGGTTTTGGGTGCCATGAAGGGTGACGATTCAAGAAGTAAGAGCCAGGAGATCCATGGTGCGAATAGATAATTAACCCCTACATGGTGCAAGAATTCGGCCTTTACCATCTTAAAGAAAAACAAGCACCTTAAGATGTAAAGAAGAGAGAGTAATATGAGAATAAAGAGAGCCAGAGACCAGAGTATGGGAAAAACGGTGGGGTGCAGCGCGTGAAAGACGCGCCGCAGCGCGTTGCTCTTGTCATCGGTGGTTGGCACGGAGCTGAGTGTCTTCCATAGCAAGGCTTGGCCGCCAAGTGAGAGGCTTATCCTGAAATAACCTGCATGAAATTTTGTTAGCAAGGAATTCAGGGACATTAATAATGAGCTCTGTGCGATTGTTCTCATATTGGTTCTTGGGTTTTGTTGGGTTGTGCTAGTTCTCTCTATCACAAGCTCAATCTCACATCTAGAACCTTGTTGTGCTGCCATGGCTTATTTTTAATTTTCAGCTGTACATATGGATAGGGTTTTATAAGGGGAATGGTGCACAAGTGGAAGTATAAAAAATTACGAACAAGCGTCAAGATTTCAAAGAAATATAAAACAAATTCAACATCTAGGTATACCAAGTCATTTCTGGTTGCTTTTGCATGTTGTATACTCTCCGCGCTACGTATTCAGTTTCCTTTATCATTTTATTGTGATTTTCTTCATATATATCGTTTTCCGCCATTATACAATATCTACACCCCATTTCCTAGCTGTGCATCAAGTTGTAGTTATTGGTAGTTATTAATGTACGGTATATTTGCACCAATAATATTTAGAAAATAATAAAAAATAGTCTAAATAATTAAAAGTTATTTTATTTAATATTTATTAATTATTATTAGAATAATTACGTCATTTTAGATGCAATAAATATATAAATACGTTATATACTGCTAAGTATGTTGGAAAAAAATTAAGATTCAGATAAAGATCTGTCTAATAGTGAAAGTATTAAAATAATTTTTTCACAATCTATACAGTTAAATATCAACTTTAAAAACACTCCAATTAATAAATATAATGGCAAAAATTAAACAATTAAAAACCGAAATTTTTATCATGAAAAAATTCTCCAAAAGGAGGGACAAAAATCTCACGGAACTTAGTCCGGTAAACTTTTTCACTATCAAAATAGTGGTTACACAATCAGTTTTCCTAGTAACACTAGGACATCTCAACAATCAACAAAATACATTATCAAAACTGATAGAATCAACATAAAATTTTTACAAAGTGGGTATCTCAAATCAGACAAAAGAGAAGGCAATACAGCTAGCAAGTTATATCCTAATGTTCGTCTCTACACCAAGAACAACATACTATAATTTTATAAGAAATTGAGCAAATTTACTAATTTAATATGATTAAAATGGCACTGCCTTTTTTTCCCAATTTTTTCTTCTCTTCGATGACGCTGAAGCTCTCTCTCACTCTGTTTTTTTTTCTTTTTTCTTTTGTATGAGTTAATTCTCTCTCTCGTGATTTTTCTCTTTTCTTTTATTTCATTTTTTCTTTTTGCTTTAAAGTAGGGGTCTTACTTGAGTTGGAACCCACCAACAAATTTTTTTTTTTACAAACTCAAGTGGAGATAGGTTGCTCCATCAAGTCTGCTTTCTCTCTATAATAATCAAATTTCGTTGCAGGTAAATTCTTAGTCACCATATCTAAACCATTATCATAAGTATAGATCTTTTCAAGACTTTATCTCAAGCTCTTGACGTATCTAATGATACATCACCTCTATGTGCTTCGATCTGGAATGAAATGTCGGATTCTTGCTGAGATGGATAGCACTTTGACTATCACAAAATAACACAAACTTCTCTTTTTTGATGTGTAGCTAATTCTTGTAGAAATTTTTTCGTCCACAACTTCGTCCATAAGAGTTCCTTAGAATCTTCAACAACCACAATGTATTCTGCCTCTGTAGTAGATAAAGCAACACATTTCTGAAGTCAAAATTATCACGACACAATCTCCCTGCAAAAGTTATCATATAACCAGAAGTAGACTTTCTTAAATCAAGATCCTCAACCATATCTGCATTTATCTAACCATCCAACACATGTTGGCCACTTCCAAACTATAAACAAACTCTGAAAGTACCATTGAGGTATCTGAGAATCCACTTTACTGCTTGCCAGGATTAGAGAGAAATCGACTAACAACTCCAACAACATGAGCAATATCTGGCCTAGTGCAAACCATATCATACATCAAACTGCCAACTATAGATGTATATAGAATCTTCTTCATTTTTTTCTTTCTCACTTGTAAGACAATGTGAACACAGCTTGAAATGACTAGAAAATAGAGTATTAACTAGTTTGGAATTACTCATGTTAAACTTCTCCAAAACTTTCTCAATATACTCCTGCTACGATGACAATCACAGTTTTCCATTTTTCCTATCACGAGTGATACTCATGCCAAGGTTTTTCTTTGCAGGATCCAAATTAATGCAAGAAAAATGCTGAATATCGTCGGATTTAGCTTTGGATGTTAGCAGCAAGTTTACCAGGGATTTGATAATAAATTTGTCGGATAAAAATATTACTGTCGGATTCGATTTTTCGACGGTAAATTTGCAGATAATAATTGGAGGGAAAAAAGAAAAAAATGGCGCGATCATTACCATTGGATTTACCTGGGGTGGTAATTCGAATTAGTGCAACGTTGCGTTTTGGTCATTCACAAAGCATTAGCATCGAATTTATTCACCGGTAAATCCAATGGTAATATTGTCCTAAATTCAAACTGCGAACCCCCTCTTTCTCCCCACAAACCACCTCTAGAAGCCCTCCACCAGGGTCGGCCACCACCAACAATGTTCAAAGACTGCGTCAACTCCTTGTGTCGCGTTGGTCGCTCTATCACCGCCGTTTTCATCTCTCCCGCCACTGTTGTCGCTACCATTACTGCACCGGTGTCGCCGCTGCTCCCTGTGTCACCGGAGCTACCTCCTTCCTCCCTCTAAGTATGTTGTCCTCCTTCTTCTTCCTATCAATTTTTTAATTTATTTTAAAAAATTCTAATAATGCAGCCCTGCTGGTTGGTCACCACTGCCACTTCGCTGTCTGTGCTGGCACCACTCACAACTAGAAAATGAATTAATACAAACAGATTTAGTCTTTATTACAGACGAATTTTTGGTTATTGACGAAATTACCGACGGATTTTGTCCCTCTGTAAAAGCCTTGTCGAAAATTATTTACCGACGGATTTTTTCGGTCAGAAATTACTGACGAATTTTTACCAGTTACCGACGGATTTTTCCTCTGTAAATTCTTCATCCATTTCTCGAAGACGAAGAACTTTTCAACGGATTTTTCGTCTGTAATTACAGATGAATTTTCAGACGAATTTTTTGTCTGTGATTACAGACAGATTTTCTGACAGATTTTTCGTCTGTAATTTAAAATTTGGAAAATCATCTTACACTCTGATTACAGACAGAAAATTCGTCTTTAAATCTGTCAGTGAGAAAAAATATAATTTTTTTTTAGATTTTTTCATTGCAAAGTAAACTTTTTTTATACAAAATAAATATAACTTTAATACAAATTTTTATCTAATTTGTATTTGAATATTTATATTATTTCAAAAAATAAACAAATTTCATCGTATTATTAAATTAAAAAAAGTACTATAAACAAACAAGTTAATATAATTCAAAACACAAACAAAGTATATTGATACATCAAGTATAATAATAAGTAATAACCATATATCAACAAAGTGTATTGATACATCAACTATAATTCAAAACAAATACCATTGAAAAAAAAAGAAAACCTGTAAAATCTGTATTGTGGCATACACCAAAGGTGTATAAAACAATCTACTCTTGTAGCTAACCACTATCAGAAATGCCTAAATATAAACATAAACCTAGTCTAAAATTAGGGCTAAACCGAGTTAAAGTTGTCCAATTCTTCTAAGATCCATTCAATGTTTTCTCTTTCTCCTAGCGACTTGTTCTATTAAGACCTCTGGATTTTTTCTGCGTGCCACAATAATTCTTGGAGGAGTGATAACCACTGTAGAAAGCATAGAAAAACAAATAGAAACAACTGCGTAAGCCAAACAATTTTCAATTAAAGATCATAATCCATTTGCAGGAGATAAACATATTATAAACAGAGAAACAGTGACTCTTACTTCTAATACTCTTCCTTTCCTCCTTCACCTTCAGCACTTCTAGACTGGACATCTATCTATTATAAGGAGTCATAAAATAATAACCATGTTTAATTGATGTTTTCAGCCATTTGTATAATCTGTAATATAAAATGCAGCAATCAAAGTGAGCTTCCTAAACCTTTACACCAATGCATAAATGTATTCTCATTTGAAGTTAGGACTTAATTTTAAGCTAAGTATAACACCGTTAACTGTTTGCTGGTGGCTCTTTCACAAGGTCCCCCGATGTCTCCTGTGCATTTTGGAGGGTGTAAGCTTGGTATTTTTGTCGGCATAGCCAAGATCGCCACACCCTGTTTATCTATTATTTCGTTATTGTTAGACATCAGCATATAATGATTAATTAACTAAGTTTAATAAATTAATTAAATAGATCTACATGCTAGCTGAATATGGTTTATGTCCATCTTTATCGAATAGAACGAAACAAGAAACAAATTAAACATACATTTATGAAAATGTTAGAAACATATATATTACCGTTGCTTGAACAGCAGCGAAGATGGCAATGGTGCGATATCTGCCAATCATCAAAGCGAAAGAAGGAAATGAAGAATGAAGCTTGAAAGAAACAAAGAAAGTAAAAGGGATGGGAGGATATAATCTATATATAGTACCTTCCGAGAAAGCCACCGAGCAAACAAAGCATGAATGAGGTGCCCAAGAAGTTAGTGACAATGTTGGTAGATTCAGCATTACCCAAGTGCATGGTACCGGTCAAGTACGTCACCAAATTCACCGCAATACGCAGTGTCGTCATCCTCTCCATCACTTCTCCTCCTGTTATTAGTACATATATAATGAATAAGTCTAGCTAGAAGAAGAGATATATATACATATCATGATGATGAGTTGATTAATGAAGAAGTGACCTAGAATCATGGCGGAGGCAGACTAGCCACTAGTCTTGGACCGCTCTATCGGAGCACCCTTATAGTTGGTGGCATCTGGGATTGTTTTCTCTTGTGTTGTGGGGAGAGCACTCATTATGCTACAAATTAAATTAATGGAAGATCAGATCAGATATTGAAGCTTCTATAGGAGAAGTAAGGGGTGCTATGCCTCAGGATTCACTAGCCTCACCCTTTTATATACAACAAGGAAAGGGCCATAATGGAACAGTAGTAGTAATATTCTTTTTATTAAAGCCTTCAAAGTCTTTACCTGAATCAATAGAAAGTATTTTTTTCCTTTGAAAATAAGATATGAAAATCATGTACCTACAGTCACTGACGTGGCGGAAATTGGCGAGTTAAGAAATTATTAATAAAAACACGTTGCAAGTGCAGTCCTTAACCAGCCGAAAATCTGCTTATCAATTTAGAAGGGTTGTCACAATATTGAAATTAAAATACTGAGAGTATGAATCCCAGGTCGTCTCCCAACGAGTTGCAGAGAGATGTGCTATTTTATCAATCAGGTGTTTTAAAAAATGGTTGAGTTGATAAACAGAAAATTAATTTAGAGAATTTAATTAATTTTAAATAAAAGCCTTGACTGGGAGTAGATTAGTTGGAAGCATTATTCTTGTTGAAGTACTCTCAAGATTAATTAATAATTGGAAGTTGCTCTGCTTAGTTATCCCTTACTAGGTAAAGGAAAGTCAAGCAAGTTGGAAAGTTGTTTCTAGTCACAAGTCCTAATCCTCTCCCTTGGGAAGGACTAGTGTCAATGATTAGAGGGTGATCCAACAATAAACCCAATTATAATTTCTCTCTAGAGTGATTCAACTCAAGGTTTCCTTTTAATCATCTCTCAATCAAGTTATGGAACTACTCACTCATCATAATTATAAACTTCACAGAATTAATGGGGAAAATAAAAGAAGACATGATAAATAATAATGAAAGGGATTAATTGAAAATAAAAATAGTCTATATTAATAACTTATGAAAATAATCAAATGTCAACTCTGGAGGATTTAGGAATATGGAAGAATAAATGAAAAGTAAATAACAGAATATAATGACTAGTACCGGAGGTAGACTCTTCTCAAGAGCTAAAGCCAAAACTTTCAAAATCCTAATTATGAATGTTCAAGTGAGTAAAACCTAGGGGAGGAGTAAATTCAGATCTAAAAACTAAAAATTATGCGGAATGAATGTTGTTCTCTGTCTCTGCATGTTCCCTAGCTCTAATATGTGTTTCTGGGCCGAAAACTGGGTTGAAATTCGGCCCAGAAACTCTGCCAGTGACTTCTGAAATTCTGCAGATCGCGCACGTCACGCGGCCGCGTCGTCCACGCGTTCACGTCACTCAGCGATTCTCGTACTACGTGTGCGGGTCATCCACGCATTCACGTCGTTCAAGCAGCTTCCAATCCGCACGATTGCGTCAGGCACGTGAGCGCGTCACTGTTATTTCTTCCATTTCGCGTGGTCACGTCAGCCATGCGACCGCGTGACTTCTCGCTGGTTATCTCCTCCATTCTTTGTGTTCCTTCTATTTTTGCATGCTTCCTTTCCATCCTTTAAGCCATTCCTGCCCTGTAATTCCTGAAATCACTTAACACACATATCAAGGCATCTAATGGTAATAAGAGAGGATTAAATAAAAGAAAATAAAAGCCAAAGAAGCATGTTTTCAATCATAGAGTATTTTTTTGGAAGGAATTGTAATTACATGCAAATCATATGAATAAGTGGGCAAAGACTAGATAAAACCACACAATTAAACACAATATGAATCATAAAATAGTGGTTTATCAACCTCCCCACACTTAAATATTAGCATGTCCTCATGCTAAGTTGAAAGAGATAAATATGAATGAACAGGAACATGCAAGACTCATGTAATGCAATGCAACCTATATGCATATGAATGCAACTATATGAGTTGGTCTACATGATTAAAAATAGATAAGTTTTCTAAGACAAAATATGGGGCAGATTTCACTAATTCAGAGCATATTGTAAAAGCAGATAAATTTGTAAGAAGACAGCTTGTGAAAGCAGGGGATATAGGACTGAGCATTGAACCCTTATTGTTGGTGCATGTGCACTTTAATCATCTCTAGCATATGGGGTAATCACTCTATCCTTCTCTAATCATGCTTTCAAAAAATTTTGTTTTTCACCTAATCAATCAACAATTTTAAAATGCCAATGCAAACATCATGAGGTCTTTTCATGGTTGTAATGGGGCTAAGGTAAATGTGAGGATACACATATGACTAAGTGAGCTTATATATTGAATCTTTAATTAACCCAAGCTCCTACCTAACATACATATACTCTATATAATTTCAACATTCATCTTAGCTACCCAGGATTTCCTTTTCACATTCCATATTCATGTATCAACCTTTATTTTAATTTTATCACATGTGCATTGATTATTAAATTCTGACTTATCATTGGGGTGATTTTGTCCCCTTATTTACTAAAATAAAGATATATTTTTTTTATTATTAATTTTATAGCTTATCAATGCACATAGATTTGTAATTTCCTTTTATGGTTTCACATGAATAGGTACCCAAATTCCCTTTATTCTAGTATAATATATTTTCTATTACCCTTTATTCCTAAAATTTTCCCATACTCAATTAACACACAAATTCTATCTTAAGCTAACCAAAGATTCAATTGGGATTTTCGATTGTTTTCCGCTTAAGGCTAGTAATGTGGTACAATATGGAACGAATGGGATTAAAAACAGCTCAAAGTGGTTAACAAAGATAGTTAAAAAGGGTTGGCTTATTTGGAATATGTGAGTTAAACAAACAATGGCCTCAATCATATGCATGCACATAACACATTAATTTTGGACATATAGGATAAAACAAAATTCAGATTACAATCATAGAGAAGTAAACACACAAGAAAAAAATGTTTATGGTTAAATGGTGTAACCATGTATTTAGGCTCAAAGTATCACGGGTTGTGTGTTCTTTTTAGCTCAGAAATTCTGTTCCAATTTCAACTTCAAACAAATTTAACATAAATATTTTGATTTAAATTAGTGAAATTTAAAAAAAATATATGGTCTTAAAAGAAACTTATTATCTTTTCAATCAGGTAGAACATGCATGCAATTAATCCTACTAATATGCAATCTATCCTATTCTAAAGAAGAAGAAATTGGTGTTAGGGGGAAAAGAATTACCTCTGGAAGTCAGGTACTGACCGACCTCCCCACACTTAAGGCTTTGCACCGTCCTCGGTGCCATCTGTCAAGAACAATGGTGGGCTGGTGGCAGTATCTCCACAGCCGGGACCGTCATGGCTCCCTGTGCTGGTAAAGGAAGTGGAGTCCGGAGTGCCTGGGTCCTCGTCAGGTCTGTGGTTGCCTGTGAGTAGCTCCTTGAGGTATTTGAAACGGCACTGGTTACGGCACTCTTGGAGCTTTGCTTTCTTGTCTTGTTGGTCCAACCGCTTCAGTATTTGATGCAGCAGCTGACTAGTAGATGATAGAGGAACTGCAGCATCCTCTGTGGACTGACTGGTAGTGGCAAGTGGTGGCCTGAGATATCTCCCGTTAGGGACGTACTGATCATCCCGTGGAAGTATGGCTTTGGTGTCTCCAGCTCTGTAGGAGACTCCGGCTGCTGAGACAAGATCAAAGACCAAGGCGGGGAAAGGTAGGTTGCCCGCAATATGCATGTGTCCCATAGCATTCCAGATATGTCTCGGTAAATTTAGAGGCTGGTCTGTGAGGATGCAGCATAGTAGAACGGCCATGTCTGCGGTGAAGGAAGACTCATGAGTGCTCGAGAAGATGTAATGGGACATAATCTGCGCCCATACGTGAGCCTCTAAGGTAAGTGCGGAAGCCGAAATTCCCTTAGGACGGGAAAGATGGTATCCAAAGATCCATTTGCTGCCAGGTTGAGTGATAACTCTGAGAACAGCGTCCCAGTCAAAGTTGTACGCCTGGCACTTGAGGGCGGCTTCTTGAAAAGTGTCCAATCCTTTCGGAGCAGGGGGAAGATCTAAGGCTCGTTGAATGGCCACTTCTGTAATGGGGACTTGCTTCTGACGTATATAAACAGACTGTAGAGTCGGCAGGTGGAAGTTGGAATAGAACTCAACTACCCAAGAAAGATTGAACCTGTCATGGCTGTCTCTGTAGGAATCCCCAATGTCTTTGTGCAATTTGCGGCTCAACAAAGTTGGCAATGCGAGGCGGAAGGATAAGAAGGTGTTTGTTGTTGTAATTCCGAACTGCCAGAATAGGAAACATCTGCTCACAGTAGCGATTTGGAAATCGTGCAGTGTCCTTTGCTAGGAAGGCTCTCTCCTTTTCATCAACCTTTATAATCCTTTTAATTCTTTTTGTTGAGGGCTTGACTGCAGTTGAAGAAGGCTTTGCCACTAATGCTCTTTTTGTTCCTTTCCTTGCTGTGGATTTGGGGGTAGCTTTCTCTTTTTCTTTCTTGGTGGCCATCCTGAAAGAAAACGAGGAAAGTCATTAGCATACAAGGGTTATAGCAAGGAAAAGAATAGGAAAGGTGGTAATCAATGCAAACATGTAAATACACTAAATATTGGACATATAGAATAGAACAAAATAAAGATTGCAATCATAGAGAAGAAAAATACACAAGAATAAAATTTTATAGTTAAATAATGTAACCATACAATTAAGCTCAAAATCTCACAGGTTGTGTGTTCTTTGGCTCAAAAACCATGTTCCAAATACAACTTCAAACAAATTTAACACGAAAAATTTTGATTTTAAATTAGTGAAATTTTTTCAAAAATAGGGTCTTAAAAAGAAATTTATTATTTCTCAACCAAGTAGAATATGCATAAAATCAAACAAATATGCAATTAAACATGCAAATGCAACAATGAACTAACAAATAAAATAAAACATTGGTGTTGAGAAGAGAATAGCTAACCCGTGGAGATCGGTATCGACCTCCCCACACTTAAAGATTACACCGTCCTCGGTGCATGCTGAGATGTACAAGTGGACGGGCGGTTCCAACTGGCGCCTTTCTCCAAAGATCGTGCAGATGGACTTGTCTGTCTCCTCATGTAAACGTCTTCCAGTTCCCTTCCGAGTGGCCATCCAGAAAGAAAAAGGAAAGAAAAGTAACCCAGGAATAAAGATAAGAAAATAAATAAAGTATGGGTGGGTTAATGCCAATTGATAAGGGTCTCATTTACATGGAAGCTTCAACATGTAAGTGATAAAATAGTAGAAGCGCATGGCAAATCAAGAGTGCAAAAATTTGCAACATAGGGGAAGAGTGTGGGTAATAAAAGACAATATAAATTCATGTCAATGCAAAATTAATACAAGTATCATAAAAGATTAACATTGATTTAAATAATATTACCCAACAGTGTAAAACAAGTCACTGAGCACCAAAATAACACCAGAAAAGACACAACAGTTGAATATGAACAAGTAACACCGATGGAAAAATAATAAATTTAGAAAAGAAAAGAAAAATATGCACAAAATTAAAATGCAATGAATGAAATATGCAAATAAATTAAGAAAAATAGAATGAGTGTGAAAAAGAATGAGAAGTGAAAGAAATAAAGTAAGAAAGAAAGAGGAAAAGATAGAAGAAATTAGGATTAGAAAAGAAAAAAATAAGATAATTGGCGCTGATCTGGATAAGTTGTGTGGCGCAGGTGACGCGAGCGCGTGGGGCACGCGGTCGCATGAGTCACGCTTTGATGAAGTGACAACGCGTGTGGCACGCGGACGCGTGACTCGATTTGTGCTGGTGGCGCGAGTGCAGCCTCGCGTTCGCACAACTCTCTGTTTAAATGCATTTTGCCCAAAAATCTGGGTGACGCGATCGCGTCAACGGCCTAAATTTGAAAATGGCGCGGACGCGTGGGGCACGCGTACGCGTGGTAGGGCTTGTGCTTCTAGCACGAGTCCAGCCCAATTCTAGCTCAACTTTCGGCCATACACCCTTTTTTACGTCGATTTCAGGGCATGCGTTCGCGTGGGTGACGCGGACGCGTGGGAGGCATTTTTCCCACATGACGCGGACGCGTCGGCGACGCGGTCGCGTGGATCAATTTGTGCCAAAGGCACGCCTCCAGGCTCCAGCCACGCTCTCGCGTGACTCTCTGTTCAATTTGTTTTCTTCCCAACGCACCTATGACGCGGACGCGTCGGCGACGCTGTCGCGTCGCGTGCGATTTTTTTTTGTAGTATGCATAATGCAATGCTAATATGAATGCTATGCATGATTCCAGGTTCAATAAAAATTCAAAAACAGACTAAAATTTAAACTGAAAAAAGAACGATCATACCATGGTGGGTTGTCTCCCACCTAGCACTTTTAGTTAAAGTCCTTAAGTTGGACATTTGATGAGCTTCCTGTCATGGTGGCTTATGCTTGTACTGATCCCGGAATCTCCACCAGTGTTTGGAATGCCAGCATCCTCCGGGGTCCCAAACAAGGTACGTAAAGCCCTTAGGTGAGTTCAAGAAGTCTTCAAGGCTCCCGAAGTGTTGAATGTCGGAATAGATTCCAGGATCCCAAATTCTACTTTTACACCCATCTTTGTCTTGATCTGCATTTTTCCAGCCGAGTGGTGAGTAGTATGAATTCTCACTGCAGTGACCAAACAGCTTCCGAGATCCTTTCAATTGAGCTTGACACCAATCCTTGCACCTCAAATTGAAGTGTGAAACCTTATTGAATCTTGCATACCAACTCTGAGTGCGAGTCAATTCCCTTTTACTCTTAAACCCGCAGAGAGCTCTAAGCTGGCCATCTGTTTCAAGTAAACCATATTCAAGTGGAAAAGTAAGATAAAAGCTAAGGATTTTACCCACTTGAGGTTTGTATTGGGTGGTAATGGCCTTGGAATAGGTGTTTCTAGTGGCTCTGCAAGCTCTACTCCCTTGCAGTCTTCAGTGAATTCCTCCACTTCTTTGCAAACCTTTTCCATTCCAGCCATGTCCTGGTCAAAGTCTTCCATATCTTCCTCATCACTTGAGTCATAATTAGGAGCGAGGTTGAGAAAAGTCGACCTCTGTATCATCTTCATATTCACTTGGGGAAAATTCTTCTGTCTCAAAGAATTCACTTGCGGATGTAAGTTCATTACTAGGAGGACTTGACTGGTGACTATCATCATCAAGAAAACATGCGTCTTGGGTTACTCCATCCAGTTCTTCATAAGATACTTGCATTGGAGGCTGTGCACTATCTTCTTTAGCATCAATTGTAACGTCTTCGACGGAATTCTCCACAATTCTGGATTCCTGCGGAGGTTCAGCATCTCCTAAATCTTCAACCAACTCTTCTTCTTCTACAATGACAGTGTCCTCTACTTGTTCCAATACGAAGTTATGCTCTATGCTGTCCAGTGGAGCTTCACGTGTCTTCTTCACAATACATTCTTCATTAGATTCTCCACATGAAGCCATGGGAGTCTGTTGAGTGTCCGAACGTCTGGAAGATAATTGATTTATTGCTTGCTCCAGTTGATGAAGGGTTGCATTGAATTGGTTTACTGATTCTTCAAAGAGAACCTGTGATTCTTGGCTTGATGGAAATGGACATGGTGTGTAGGAGAGTGGTGGTTCTTGGGAGTAGTTGGATTGTCGTTGGTGCGGATAAGGATCATGTGGTAGTGAATGGTGAAAAGAAGCTTGTGAGTATGATGGTTCAAAGTTATGTCGAGAGGATGGTCTCTGAGCATAGGGTGGGGCTTGTTAGTAGTTACAAGGCGGTCCACCAAATCTATCAGTTGGGCATGCATTGTAAAATGGTCTTTGTCCATGATATCTAGGAGGATGTTATTGCCTAAAGGGGTGATCAGATCCTCGTGGCTCCATCCATCTTTGATTGCTTAGACCTTGATGCATAGTCCTGTTATAGCTTCCATTCCTTGCAACAAAATTAGAACCAAACTCAAAGCGAGAGGGATGAGAATTCATAATAGCTATCAGAAATAAGAGGGAAGAGAGAAAACAAATAAACAAGTAAAAGAAAAATATTTACAATAACCAATAATAAGGCACACGTTTGCAATTCCCCGGCAACGGCGCCATTTTGAAGAACTGAAGACTGATGGTTTAGAAGTTATAGTAAACTCTCGTTGTAAGTATAGTTACTAAACCAAGCAATCAACCTTTCTTACAAACGTTTTGGTTGTCACAAGTAACAAACCCCTAAATAAATTGATAACCAAAGTATTTAAACCTCAGGTCGTCTTCTCAAGGAATTGCAGGGAGGTATGTTCTTATTATTGGTTATGAAGATTGTAAATCGGGGTTTTAAAAATGAGGAACAAGTAATTTAAATTGCAATTAAAATAAGTAAAAGACTGTAAAATAAATAAATAAATGTAAAACACACTTTTGGCAAGGCATGAGAAATTGGAAGTGCTATCCTAGTTATCCTTATCAATGATGATGAAAATTGAATCTTAATTCCACTTAGTTAACCTCTACTGATGCAAAGGAAGGTCAAGTGACTAATTAGTTTGATCTTCAAATCCTAGTTAATTCCTAGAAAAAGATTGGGATTATTGAAGTTCAAGCTAATTAGCAAAGATAATAATTATCGATCACGTTGAGTCTAATAACTCCTGAGTTACTGATTTCCTAACCAAGACCAAAAGGAGAAAAGTAAATCTACTGGAATAAAAATGTCTTCAGATTGGAAGCAATAGTAACATAAATAAAGGGAAGCAATAATAAACCGAAATACCTCAAATAACATTAATTCAAAGAAATCCAATCTAACATGAAAAAGTTCATAAGCCAAATAGGCAACATAAGTAATACAAGCATCAAAATATCTGAAAGTAAAAGAGAAATAAAAAGTAAAAGGAATATTGAATCTGTGATGAAGAAGAAAAATTGGGAGTTGAAATAATAAAAATTCCTAATTTCTAAAAATCCTAATCCTAATCCTAAAAGAGAGGAGAGAACCTCTCTCACTAAAAACTACATCTAAAATTACAAATTATGAGCTGATGATTATGAATGAATGGATTCCTCCACTTTATAGCCTCTAATCTGTGTTTTCTGGGGCGCAAACTGAGTCGAAAACAGCCCAGAAATCGCTGGAGAAGAAATCTGCCACGCTGATTTTCGTCACTGCGACGCGTCCGCGTGAAGCACGCGTTCGCATCGCCTATCTGTACAGCCACTATGGCAAATTATACATCAAATCGAAGCCCTGGACGTTAGCTTTCCAACGCAAGTAGAACCGCATCATTTGGACCTCTGTAGCTCAAGTTATGATCATTTTAGTGCGAGAGGGTCAGGCTGACAGCTTTGCAGTTTCTTCAACTTCTTGTATTCCTTCTACTTTTGCATGCTTCCTTTCCATCCTCCAAGCCACTCCTGCCCTGTAATCTCTGAAAACACTTAACACACATATCAAGGTATCTAATGGTAATAAGAGAGGATTGAAGTTAGTAATTTAAAGATCAAAGAAGCATGTTTTCAATCATAGCACAAAATCAGGAAGGAAAACGTAAAACATGCGAATAGTATGAATAAGTGGGTGAAGAATTGATAAAAACCACTCAATTGAGCACAAGATAAACCATGAAATAGTGGTTTATCAAGGCGTAAACTATGTAGCCGCCGGTGAAGGTGGTGGAAGGCATGAAGGTGCCATCAAGAACGTTGCGCCACTACCACAATTGTTCTCCGTCACCACCATTACCACAGAGAGAGATGGAGACCCAGAACGATAGAAGAGAGAGAAAGATAGAACGAGAGAGAGACCACGAAAGGGAGATCACGTTCTGACGAGCTGCTCCCTTCCCATCTGTTGTTGGTGTTTGTTGATCATTGTCTCAGATTCGGTCTCAGATTTAGCCTCTATTGTAACACTCTAATTTTTAACACGTCATGATCGTACTAAAAGTGAGGCATTACTGACCCGTTTTTCGTATTTACTATTTAATACTGAGCCTTTAGTTCGATTTCGCGTTTCAATTTTTAGCAAAAAGCCGAAAAGTTTTGTTTCTATTAATTAAAATCATATATCAAAGATCTCCAAGTAATACTAGTCACATAGTTATTAATAATAATAAATATCATACAAAAGAATTCAAATGAAACTCAGATACAACTCATATCCCTCTGTATAAAATAAAATCTTAACTAACAAAGGCGAGGGAATTCTAGGAAAGTGACTCAACACATAAACTTAACTCAAATAAGACTAATAATTGCCCACAGCTTCAAACTGAGTCTTCAAACCTGTGTCACTAAAAGGGTGAAAGATTTTGGGGTGAGAACAAACCACGCGTTCTCAATAGGGAATGAGAATGCTGTAAGAGTAATGAAATAAAATGCAAATAATTAACTTTACTCAATAAAACTATATTTTTATCAAACTTTTGAAAATACTTTTTACTATTACTTTATATAATTAATTACCTTCTTTAAATTTTTCGAACTTAAGACAAATCTCAATCACAACCTCAGTTCTCAGTCACCTCAATACACAAACTAATAGCACAGGAAACAGATCAACACACAAATAAATAGCAATAAGATAAACAGTACAATCACAGAGAGACAAGATAAGCAAACACAATCAAAAGCAAATGTGCAAACAATGATGATGCCTGTCTAGTCCTATCACAGGTAATGAGCTCATTTGTCGACGCAATCCGACTCGCAAGTCAGATAACGCATTCCAGCGGCATAACCTCTACAAGTTTTTACTTCTTGCAGACGCTGATTCTCTAGCTGAAGTATGCCGAACATGACCTCTGCAAGTACTTGCAGGCGCTGATTCTCCAACTGAAGCATGTGCCACTTTCTCCTAGAAGCCATTCCATACACACGGGCATCTCCGCATAATCATTCACACATAAAGCCTACGCTCTCCAGTGAGCGTTACGTACCGCCGTCCTCACTGAACCGTCTCTATTGTGTCAAGTGAGCGTTATGTATCGCCGTCCTCACTAGACACTTCGCATTAAGGCCCAACAACACTCAATATCTTTTCAGTCACTGTTCTCTGCTCTTCTGTGACAGAGATCTCTTTACTTAATAAACCGAATTCAAGTCATTTTTATTTAAAACCAACACCTCTCTTTATAACCTTTCCAAACCTCCGAAACCACTTTACTTACAACAAATTCTTCTTTCATACAAAAACCAGTTCTTTCTTAACCATGATTTTCCCAACCCAACTTCAAAACTATTTCAGATTTAAACCTCTTTAAAACAATCATTTATTAAGTAAATCTCACGGCAGGGTCTCGACACTTTAGAAAAGACGACAGTCAAACTCAAAACATAAAGTCTTTCTTAATAAATCAAACCCAAACATAAATCTTTTCTTAATAAATCAAAAGCCAAATAATACAATTTTTCAAGTCCAACCTTTTTCTAAATATTTCAAACAAAGTCTTAAGTTTTATGATAAAATTTCGACAGCATCTCTCCTAAAACTCGAACTTTGCCACCCTTTTTGGGTCCCAACCGAACCATTCTCAACCTCTTTTCAAACATTTCCAAAATCAGAAATTATTTTCAAATCTCAATTCAATACCAACAAATCAAACCGACTTTCCAACTCAACAATCAGAATTCTCAACATTCCTAAACAATCAAGAAATCAAATACATATTCATCACATTTAGTCGCAAATGCAATTCAAACTTATCATTTAGTCATTCTAAACAATCATAAATTATTTGCAGATATCCACTATACTTCTATGACATTCATAAATTAAAACAGTTAATTTCAACATGAAATTTTCTACCTTCGTACGAAATCAAAATCAATGAAAATTTTGGAGAAGCTTTTTAACCGAGTTGCTGAAAAAAAAATATCTGAAATCGTCTGTGCCTCTTAGAACTCTAATTGACTAAATTTAAAAAGAAGAAAAACTACGTCACCGTCAATTTTTACCGAACAAAAGTGACACCAACATATAGAAAAGAAAGATACAAACACTTTAATTGAATTAGATTTTTTACTGAAGTTACGAATCGCAAAAAATTGAGGTGGGAAGCTAAAAAAAAGTCACGCTTTCCTTCCCTCACCCATAGTCTCCTATTTCCTTTCTTCTGGGTCGGTGGTAATAAGAGAGAAATGAAGAATGATAATAGGTAATTAATGAAACAAGGGAATTGGTGTCACATTATATATATATACTTATATATAAACAAGCCACGTTTTGGCTTTTCTTTCCTTATTCCTTCAATGGGCCAAATGGATAAGGAACTTAGTTAATAATAATAATAATAATAATAATAATAATAATAAATTTTATTTTATTTATTAAAATAATTTTTAATAAATAATTTAAACTAATAAAATAAATCATAATTAATTTAAACTTTAATAATTATAAAATTAATTTAATTATTCTTAATAAATTAATTTCTAAAAATAAAAAATTTTAACTAGTAAAATAATTATAACTTATTTATATTTATATTTTAAAAAATGTGGATTGTTATATTTATTTTGCTTCGATTTGTGTTTGTCTTTTTTTTCTGTTTCGTTCTATTTTTACTTCATTTTGCTTTTGCCTTTACTTTATTTTATTTTTACTTCATTTTACTTTTTTTTTTGTTTTTGAATTGATTTTACTTGTGTTAAAAAAAATTTATTATACTAAAAAATTCTGATTAAATATTTTGCTGTAACTAACTAATTATGTTAAGGCAAAAATTCTGCTTTTAATCATATTAAAAATTGATTATGACAAATTTTTTAGTTTTAGATCTGTGTTGATTATAGCAAGAATTTTGTTATGAAAAAAAAGAGCTTGTTGGTAGAGAAAAGATAGTGATGGGAGAGGAGGGTGAATAGATGGTGGACAAGGTAGGGGTAATGTTGGAGGGCAGTGTGGGTGGAAGAAAAAAGGGAATGGAAGAGGTTGGCAGCGAGGTGTTCGACGAAATGTCACTGAGAGGGATGGGTTGAATGGAGGAGAGTGACTTCGAAGATTGGTCTTTGAATTTCCAAAGAACGGAGAAATAGGGAACAAGGTGGTTCCTCTGAGTGAAGACATGGGTAAATTAATAAATTTATATTTCAAAAACTTTTTTTTAACGTTAACGATTAATAAGGATTTAATTATAAAATCTAATATTTATAAGAATCCAATTAAAAAGAAAAAAATATAAAGACCTAATTAAAAATTCGGTAAAATTATAGTGATCGATAGAATAATTAAATCTAAAATTTATTAGTGATAATTTTATTAGTTTTGTCAATCAAAGTTTATTTTTATAGATATTAAATTAGTTTTCATTTATTATAGTTAGTTTTGTACGTGACAAAATTTTTTCTGGACAACAATAATTATTTAATCATAAAATTTCATAAAAAAAAACTTCTCAACGATTTTTTGTTACGTTAAAAAAAATAAACCTTTTCTGATGTTAAATATACTATGGGCTTAAGACTAAAATATATATAGTATAGGCTTTAGACTAAGATAAACTCAACGTATGTTTCGTTTTTGGTCAGCAGGTGTTTTTATTTTATGTCATACACCGTCTCGAAACTTACACTAGAGAATGTCAAGCCCAAAAAGACAGACCAAACAGGAATTTCTGGTTGAAAAAAAACTTGTGATCTCATATATAATTTCTTACCAAAAAAAAGTTACTGTGAAACGTAATGCTTAAAAAACCAAGTAAAAGTTTAAAAATATTTATGTGTTATTTTAATAATAACATGTGTACACTAAAATCAGCCACCAAAATAAAATATATATTAAAATAGAAAATATATATTAAAAATAAATTATATTACACATGTATTTAAATTTTATTCACAAAATAAATGATATCTAATTTTAATTAATAATTTTAGTGTGTAAATAATATTTTTATTTTACTAATTATTAATATATAAAATTACAGAAAAACGCTAATATTTGTTGGTGGCAATTGAAAATGGGTCCTTTTTTAGAAAAAAGAAATTATATGTGTAGTGTGTAACTTTTAAATTATGAACTATATTTATATACATACTTTGTTTATATCTATTATATATTATTAATTTTACAATTAAAATGTGTTATATATCAATTTTTTATTATAATTGAAATTAAATTTTTTCTTTTAAAATTAAAAAGTTCTTTCTTCTTTCTTCTTTGTCTCTCAAGCTCTTTTACTTACTCTATTTCTTTTATATATCATTATCAATGACTAATTACAAATTTTGAAACAAAATTTACAATATAGTATTCTCTAATTACATTCAAGTTAAATTAAAGCTAAAATTGAAATATTGAAATTGAAATATACCTATATTATATATTATATATTATATATTATATATTAATAACTAATTTAATAATCAAAATGTGTCGCATAATACTCTCTTATTAAAATTGAGAGAAAATATTTTCCTCTAAAATTAATAAGCTCCCTTTCTACATTCTCTTATCTAGCTCTCTTTCTTTTTCTATTTCTCTCTACGCTTCCCACTCTATATATCATTTTTATTTATATTTTATATTAGTAATTTGACAAATCAAAATACCAACAAACTATAATTCAAATGTTATAATCTCTCCATACCCACTTAGAGCGTTAGAGGTATCTGTCACCAAATATTTTTTCATTATAGTAAAAATAAAAATTTTTCTTTCAAAATTAGCAAACTTCCTCTCTTATTCTTCTTCTTTATTTTTCTCTCTCTTTTCTCTCATTTTCTATTTTTCTTACCCTTCAATTTTTTTTTTTTTTGCAGTTATGTATTCTTATTTCTTCTAACACATTCTTAATCAATATAATTTTTTTATGATAATATTTAATTATATTTTTATATACATAAAAAATATATTATTTTTAAATAGTAAGCATAAAAATTAATTATTTATATTTGTGTAATAGACTTTACACCTAATTAAATATAAAAGTATACACATTAAATTCTTTCAAATTTTAGATAATAAATATTAAAATTAAGGGTAAAGTATACTTTTTATCCTTGAAGTTTGGCAAAAGTTTCAAAAATACCTCTAAGTTTTATTTTGTTTCAATTTTGTTCCAGAAGTTTTCAATTTGCATCAAATATACCATAGACGGCTAAATTTTCAAAAAACTTTTTAGTCGACGAAAACTTTTGTCTAATAATTTGATTCTATAAATTTTTTGTGTCATAATCTATAATATCAGAACAATACAAGCCGACACAATTTTAAAAGATTTATATTCGTGTAATATTATTACGGTAAAAATACTAGTTATTCTGTATATATTATTACCAAAATCGTGGGGCTATAACAGGGGCTACCGATTTATACCCGCAATTCTTGGATCGGGGCCCCTCTAAACATGAAAAGCCACAAGTAAGTAACCTGTTTTTATATATCCAGGTTCCATTCGGTTTCCTAGTATGTATATATATGCTGCTACTTTCCATTCAACTTTTTATAGAGTAAGACTGAGAGGGCCTATCTAAGTGCATATAGTGATTCCTCACCGGGGCCAAGAGTTAATTGTGTCCAACCATGCATTGACCTATTTTGAAAAAAATCATTCTCACATTTTGCTGAGATCATCTTGGTCCATGCATTTTTACTTTCTATTTTATTTAACA
>NC_029779.3:1517880-1583566 GCF_000817695.3 Arachis duranensis | reverse complement strand
GTTCGTTTATATATATAAGAGAAAAAGAAAAAAAAAAGCACAATAATAATAACGATGCATGGGTACTTAAGTAATTAAGCTATAGCTAGAGCCGAATTAGGGATTGGGGTTGTTGGTGTTAGAATGCGATGGAGAATTATTGAGCAGTGGAAAATGTAGCATAGAAAAAGACCGCTGAAAAGATCATTAGTTACGTCCTCTCAAACCTTTTAACTCCACTGTTACCAACAATAATGCCATATATGTGGACAATATAGCTTACTCAAGATCTCTTAATTATTACTATAAGCTTCAACTACATTAGCCAATATCTATGGATAACCATTCATCATTAAACTTGGTTATCATCCATTCATTCACCTTAATTAAGTCTAATCATCGATGCTTATGATGATGATATTTATCTAAACTAGTTCGTTTTGAGGATACATTATTTCATATATTGTTTAATGTTGTCGGCCTTGTTGACCTGCACAACACTTTATTTTCAGGAACTGTACCATCAAAGCTTGAGACCCCAGGGTGTCATTTTAATTCCGTCCAGTAACTGGCGCAACCCTAATTCATTCAAGCTAATTAAGCATCGTATTGTATATGCATTTATTACAGATAATAACATGATAAATAGTAGCACTTTTTTTTTTTACCATGAAAATAGCATGTCCAAATTCTACAAGTATAAAAAGAATAGAAAAGTCACCAAAAAAAAATAGAAAATTTTTCTTATATACCATTAATAATTGTTTTATAATTAAATTGAGTAGATTGAAACTATAAATTTTATCTTTAAAAATATATGAAGAATCAACAAATAGTCAAATTGCATGCAGAACGGCCAAAAGAATATATTAAAAATAAAGGAAATAATTAACAAGGGTAGACTTTTTAAGCTTTTTATATATAAACAAGTTAAATAAATGTATTTCTTTAACTCTTGCCAATACCGTACAACATTAGTTGGTAAAACCCCCCAATAAAAAATGGAAGAAAAATGGAGCATGATTGAAAGGAAGAAGACGACAGGGACACTCGAGAGTGCGAGAATGTGCAACTTGAAGAAGGGGCGGCCTAATAATAGTAAAATAAATGTGTGTGTGGAAATGCAAGGCCTAAAGATGTATGATTATTTTGTTTCCTCGGGCCCTGTGGAGAACTTGAAAAATTCTTTTGATGGGAAAAAAATTTTAACATTAAAAAATATAATAGTATTATTATATAACAACAAAATTTATAAATATATCTATTTTTTAATATTTCGTCATTATTAGTATGACAATAAATGAATTATTTTAAAGATAAATATTATAAAATATTTTTGAGTAATACTCTTCAAATCGTAAATACTTTAAAATTTTTTAATAAATAAATTAAAGAAAATATTTTTGATATTTTTTATAGTATAAATAAGTAAATTATCCACAAAAAAATATTCTTCCATCTTGTTTTCTTAAAAAACCAATGAAATTTAAAAAATCATTAAAAAATAAACCAATTAGGATTATGATGATGAAGGACCTTTTTGGGAGAAGAGTTATCAAGTAATGGTTTAAGAATTGAAGAGCCCATCATATTGAATTTGAAAATATTAGTGAATGGGAGAAGAGCACAAATATGTTTCACTCGTTATACAAGACTCTAGTCAAATCATAATTATACAAATATCATCATTAATCAAATACAATACGTTTGATTTTAGGTCATGAATATAGCATACTTTACAAAATAGTTATAAAAATCTATAAATTATTTATACACGATTTTATAGAATACACGCTTAAAATAATTTGTCTCTTACGAGTTTTTACTCACTTTGATCTAAAATCACATACATATACAAAGATACTGTAAAAATTTAAAATTCTCAGTAGATATGACAATTTTTTTTATTTATGTTGGTATTAGCCATTCGTCATGAAAAATGTCGTGACTATTACACTTATATAAAAATAATTTTAATGCAATGTAAATATATCTTATATGATATTATTAATTTTTTCATTACAAAAAAACGTTGAGTATCATCAGATTTATCGGTAAAAAAATAAAAAAATTCGTCAATATTATGTTTACTGGTGGATTTTCCGTCTAATTAAATTCGACGATATAAATCTCGCCAGTAAATATTTATTGTCGGATTTTAATGTCCACCGATAAATTGCAACGAATTTCCACCGGTAAAAAATCTTATGAATGTTACCGGAAAAAAATTCGACGATAACGTTGGCGCTATAAATTGAGCCTTCGTGCTATTTTACCGTCGAAAAAATCCGACAAAAAATAATTTTTGTTTTTTTAAAAAAATATGAATAGTCACTATCATCGGACTTTTTCGTCAGTAAATCTGCCGGTAGCGTGAATATTTTCTTTTTTTTTTTCAATCTATGATGGACCTCAAAACTATATTGCTATTAATCTTATTCAGATGCATCATCTTCTTCCTCTGGTTCATCATCATCCTCTTCTGAGGTTATTTCCTTATCATCGAACTCGTCTTCTTCTTCTTTGTCTCCATCAACCCCGTCTTCTTCTTGAAGATCATCGTCATTCAGTGGTAGTGTGTCGTCGTTTACACTAAGGTCAATGATGTTATCATCCATAACAGCCAATCTAAGGGTGATCGGATCACCAGTATCAACCATCATTTTCGAAGGAGTTAGGTCATGAATTTAGAAAGGTTCCTGACCATATGTCCCATCAGATTCGATGCGACCTCTTGACTTAGTCTTAACCACAATCACCCAATTAGACTTGCATGACCGCAAATAAGGCAAATAGTATACCTGTCATGCATTTTGAGGTAGAACAAAAGGATCGTAGTGCCTATATTTCCTAATCACATTTACTTTAGTGATATTGTTGTCCTTGTATGTCGTGTTCCTTGTCACGAACTTGGATTATACAAATACCTTGTACGTAGTGCAACCAAAATACTCTAATTACACCATACCAATTAGAATGACCACTGGCTGAATCCCCACGAACCTAGCCCTCGGTGCTATCTGTTTTCTTTTCAACCGACCATTGTAAAGAATGGAATCGATATCTATTAACATTGTATACTGGGTAGCTTGTGCCCTTTTTCATTGGACCCCAGCTAAGTGCAATTAGTTCAAATCTGTTGTGCTAGCTAGATACACTCTGATGTATTCTCTAAAGTAATTGAAAAAATTGTTTAGTGATGTATCATGATTTATTTCTTAGAATAACCTATGATACAATAGGATAAATAAGAAAACTTCAGTGCAATGAAGTTTTGATTAGATGATGAAGATAATATCCTACTAAATACAATAGTTACGAAGGCTTAAAAATTCACATAAGGTAGGGTAAAACCTAGTCACAGTTAAGCAACACATGCAGATGTGCGACATTGATTTTCTTTTTCTCTAACCAATATTCACTACCTGTGCTCATTGTAACTCCTTTAGAAATAAATATTGGATATGTTGGTCCTTTGATCCTGACGAGGTTTCTCCCCTCTCATCATTTCTTCCAACTCTTATTCTATGTGACTCAACATAAGACTCAAAATAGAAGGATCAAAATAGATGTTTCTTTAGCTAGGAATGCTTCACAAATACTACCCTTGATTTGAGCTCTATTCTTCACGTTGCGCTTGAATAATCCAATCATCCTTTCAAACGGGTACATCCACCTAAATTAGACTGGCCCCATATTCTTGTTTCGTACGGCAGGTGGATTGATAATTGTTCCATGACATCAAATAATCCGAGAGGGAATATCCTCTCTAACTTACAAAGTATGATTGGAATGTTCTTGTCCATGATTGTGAGATCATTTACGTTAAGTTTCATAGCATATAAATCCCTAAAAAACTCACTTATTTCTGTAAAGAATTTTTAGATGTTGGTAGAAAGTTTTCGAAACGCAACAAGAAGCAATGAATCGATAAATACATGACAATCATGACTCTTCAACCCAGCAAACATACCTTGTGAGATATTTTCACACCTACCCAAGTTAGAGGCGTAACCATCGAAAAACCTCAGTCCTCAAATTCACCTACATATATTTTGCCTCTAGTTCTTTGTTAGAACGAATACTGCCTTTGGTTTAGCCTATTGGCTGTTATCAAGTCTCGTTAAGTTTAGCTCTGGCCGTCTTCAAATGTCTATCAAGTCTAACCTTGCCTTATTGTTATTCTTTGTCCTCTTATCGTCCATTTGTGTGCATGACATTATTAAATACGTTCTTTTCAATGTGCATCACGTCAAGACAATGTCGAAACAAATTGTCTTTCTAATAAGACAAGTCCTAAAATACACTCTGTTTGGTTCAATTATGCTCCTTACCATATTCCAGAGGTCTCACACCTGCCCTGTTATCGACGATCCCTCGGATTCTACTAATGTGATGCCAAATTTGCAAACCACTCAATCTCATGAGTGCCTCTTCTTGTTCAGTTTTATTCTTCCTAAACGAGTCTTTGTTGCACCGAAAAGGATGATCAATATCGAGGAACCTTTGATAACAATCAAATCACAAATTCTTACCCAATTCGTCAGCCAAAATGCCTTTATATCTTCTATACAAATGGGACACGACATTCTGTCCTGAGTGGACTAACCTGATAACATTCTATACGCAAAAAAGTTGTTAATGGTCCATATCAACATAACATACAATTGGAAGTTTGTCTTGGTTAAAATATAATACGTTTCTACACTATTAATCCACAACTCCATCAACTCATCCACCAAGAATTGTAAAAAAAAATCTATTTTGGCCTTTGAACTACTTGGACCAAATATGATACAAGTTAAGAATATGTAGGGATCTTTCATGCACATTTAGGGAGGTAGGTTATAAGGAGTCACCACTACAAGCCAACAAGAGTATGTATTACCGAAATTAGAATTTGGTAAAAATCTATCATAGCACAAAACTAATCTACCGTACTGGGCTCGCTCGCAAATGTAGAGTGAACTGTATCAAAGTGCTTCCAAGCATCTCCATGTGACGAGTGTGTCATAAAACCATAAGCTCTCTTGTTGTTACTATGACAGGTCATGTGAGGGGTCAAACTCATCGATGCATACAACTATTTTAGCCTAGGAATTAAGGGCGAGTAGTGCATCTGTTTGTTTGAAATTCTCTTTAACCACCGTTTACCAATCCGTTCTTTCTCGACTTGAAATCTCAGTGCATCACAAAATTTACAAGCAGTTAGATCTACGTTTTCCTTGTAATACAGTATACAACTATTCAAACAACAATCAATTTTTACCGAATTTAAAACTAATTTCGAAAGTAACTTCTTTGCTTTGTAGTGGTTCCAGGGGATGCCACTAGTCCCGGCAGGTACTGAGTCATTGCAAAAGGTATCCCACTTATCAAAAGACTCTTGTGTGTGATTTGACTCAAACTTAATACTCATCATTCTAACACATGCAGACAATTTCGAATGAACAGACCCTTCATACAAGGATTTCGCGGTAAATTCTAATAAATGATAAAAATTCTTTACCTCTGGGTTAGACTCTTGTTCAGCATCTTCCGTATCAGTAGCATCTATTGCATCAAACACTATATCGTTGTGTCTCTCTTGGTTACCCTCCTGGTGCACGAAATTGAAAATCACAATTCTTGACAATTCTGCACAACTAACCAGCAAGTGCACTGGGTCGTCCAAGTAGTACCTTACGTGAGTAAGGGTCGATCCCACGGAGATTATTGGTTTAAAGCAAGCTATGTTTATTTTATTAATATTAGTCAGGATGCCAATAAGGTTATTTGGATTTAATTGTAAGAAGTAAAAGTGTTTGGAATAAGTAATTGTTACTTTATTGATGGAGAATATGTTGGAGTTTTGGAGATGCTTTGTCCTCTGAATTCCTGCAATGTAATATTCAACTCAATTGTTTGTAAAGTTCCATCCATGGCAAGCTGTATGTAGGGTGTCACCATTGTCAGTGGCTACTTCCCATCCTCTCAGTGAAAACGGTCCAGATGCTCTGTCACAGCACGGCTAATCAGCTGTTGGTTCTCGATCATGTTGGAATAGGATCCATTGATCCTTTTGCGTTTGTCATCACGCCCAGCAATCGCGAGTTTGAAGCTCGTCACAGCCATTCAATCCTTGAATCCTACTCGGAATACCACAGACAAGGTTTAGACTTTCCGGATCCTCAAGAATGGCCGCCATCAGTTCTAGCTTATACCACGAAGATTCTGATTAAGGAATCTAAGAGACGCTCATTCAATCTGATGTAGAACAGAGGTATTTGTCAGGTACACGTTCATGGATTGAGGGAGGTGATGAGTGTCACGGATCATCACCTCCTTCACAATTAAGCGCGAATGAACATCTTAGATAGGAACACACATACGTTTGAATGAAATAGAAACAATTGCATTAATTCATTGAGACGCTACAGAGCTTCTCACCCCCAACAATGGAGTTTAGAGACTCATGCCGTCAAAGTGTATAAAATTCAGATCTGAAAATATCATGAGGTACAAGATAAGTCTCTAAAAGTTGTTTAAATAGTAAACTAGTAACCTAGGTTTACATAATATGAGTAAACTAAGATAATTGGTGCAGAAATCCACTTCTGGGGCCCACTTGGTGTGTGCTGGGGCTGAGACTAAAGCTTCTCACGTGCTTGGGCTGTTTCTGAAGTTGAACGCCAGGTTGTGACGTGTTTTGGGCGCTGAACTCCAACTTGTAACCTGTTTCTGGCGCTGGACGCCAAACAGCAGCATGAAACTGGCGTTGAACGCCAGTTTACGTCGTCTATCTTCGCGCAAAGTATGGACTATTATATATTGCTGGAAAGTCCTGGATGTCTACTTTCCAAAACAATTGAGAGCGCGTCAATTGAACTCCTGTAGCTCCAAAAAATCCATTCCGAGTGCAGGGAGGTCAGGATCCAACAGCATCAGCAGTCCTTTTTCAGCCTAACTCAGATTTTTGCTCAGCTCCCTCAATTTCAGCCAGAAAATACCTGAAATTACAGAAAAACACACAAACTCATAGTAAAGTCCAGAAATATGATTTTTGCCTAAAAACTAATAATATTATACTAAAATCTAATTAAAACATGCTAAAATCTACATGAAATTACCCCCAAAAAGCGTATAAAATATCCACTCATCACCTCCCAATTCATTTCTTCTATATTTGGTTCTCTAACTACCTGAACCTTCGTCGATCGACCCCCAACTATATTGAAATTCGAGGCACACTAGTAAATTCCCTACTCATCCACTTCTCCGTATTCCATCCACATCCAATACACATCCTTAAACCCATTACGGTAGAAGTGAAGTGTTATATTCGAATGTCCTAACCACTTAGTCAGCCGATAGCGCTAGCAAGAACACCTAGATACCCTTTGAAACCTAAACGGTTCCATGTTGAAGACATACGCAATACATGTCAACCCCCTCAAAGAATTCAATTTTTAAACCCCCTGTGCACTGTTGTTCTTATCATACATCTACAAATAATGACTTGGAATCATCTTGCAACAAACACCTTAAAATTCATCCAACACCATAACTTATTAAAATTTTAGAAAATTTGGCAACGTGTCTCCTATAATTTGAATCTCTAACTCCAACCAAATCTAACGATTATCATTTTCTTACAAACCAAACATGTTTTAAATAATTTAAACGAAACTTTGGTAGAACTTTCCCTTAATTCAAAGACATCCACCAAATAAATTTAACCATTTTTACAGAAAAAACAACTACATGTATAAATTAGAACAAACACGAATTCACCTTAACCGTTCTAGTGTACAACCCCTTATAACTCCACAATTTTCCAGCAAACAAGAGTTTTGAGAAGGCGCCTCTACGTGACCTTCTCCCACTTCTGTCTTGAAATACTATCCTAGAAAAAGTATGTCCAACATAAAACTTAAACAATTAATATATTTAGAGATAAAAAATCTACTTAAAACACGGATGCATAGAATACGGAAGAAGCAAACTCCAATTAATCTCAGATAAATAGCATCGTCCTAATAAAAAAGAAAACTTATTAAATTCAGGCTTTTTTATTTATATAAATATTAAAAATGTTTAATTCCCTAAATAGGCATAATGGAAAAATATTGTCAAAGTGCGCATAGCCAATTCACGTGAAGCATTTGCGAAATAGATTTTGTTACCATTTTGTACGTAGCACCTGCGAAATGGATTCAGATGTGCCAGAGTCATTTCTAATGCATCGTCCACGAAATAGGAAGGCCCCATTTCTGCTTTGTTGGTCGTGAAATGGAAGATGCCGTTTCTACTTTATCACCTGTAAAATGGGCGAAGTAAGAGAGCATAATAAACAGAGAGCAAGAGTATGAGAAAGGGATAGAATAAAAAAAATAAATAAATAAATAAAGAAGAATAAAATAAATGAGATTAATTTTTCCTTTTTATAACAAGTATGTATAACATGAATCTTAATTTAAAGAGGAAGAAGATGTATCTTGAAGAAGAAACGAAGAATAAACGTACTAGAGGAGAAAGAAGGAGAAGAAAGAAAAAACTAGGGCAACACATAATATAATGAGTTGTTATATGTTAAATTAGATTGGGCCTGATCCAATATTTTTTTAACACTATAATAATAAGAATAATAATAAATATTTAATAAAATTTAATTTTTATAACTTAAAATTTTAATCTTATTTATTATTTAAATACTAATTTAAAATTTTATTAATATATTTTTATTATTAGTATTTTTTAATTTATTACAGATTAAATAAAATATTTTGTTTGTAAATTTTAAATGGTTATATGATTGCATTTTACTTCTTTTGTGTTTAAGTTTTTAAAATTTAAATTTCACTATAAATTTAACATTTCAATTCTAACTAAATATTTAAATTCTAACCATAATTAAAATATAACCATTTTAAATTTTAAATAACTTTTAGGTAACTAACTAAATACTTTATTTAATTGTGCTGTTATTTAAAGAGTTAAAATTTACAAAATTAAAAAATACTAATAAAAAGATATTAATAAATTTTTAAATTATAGAATTCAAATAATAAATCAAGATTAAAACTTTAAATTATAAATTAAAAATTAAATTTCATTAAATATTTATTATTATTCTTATTATAGTGTTAAAAAAATATTGGATCAGGTTCAATCTAATTTAACGTATATATGACAACTCATTATATTATGTGTTACTTTAGTTTTTTCTTCTTTCTCCTTCCTCCTCTTCTAGTGCCGTTTATTCTTCATTTTTTTTTTCAAAATGCATCTTCTTTCTCTTTAAATTAAGATTCATGTTATATATGTTTGTCATAAAAAAAATTAATCTCATTTATCCTATTCTTCTTTTTTTATTTATTTATTTTATTCTACCCTCTTTCTCATACTCTTACTCTCTGTTTATTATGTTCTCTTACTTTACCCATTTTGTAGGTGATGAAACAGAAATAGCATCCTCTATTTTGCATACAACAAAGCATAAATGGGATTCCCATTTCGTGGACGACGCATCAGAAATGACTCTGACATGTCTGGATCCATTTTGCGGGCGCTACGTACGAAATGGTAGCAAAATTCATTTCGCAAATACTTCACGTGAATTGACTATGCGTATTTTGACAATATTTTTTCATTGTGCGTATTTAGAAAATTAAAACATTTTTAATATTTATATAAATAAAAAAGCCTTAAATTCACATGGTGAAACTAATTCAACAAAACAAGCAAATTCTTCTAACAGCTCGAGTATCCTTAATTTCACCTTATTTAACCTACTTTAACTTAATTTAATTTTTATTTACATTAAATTAATATAAAAAATTCTAATCACAAACTTTATTATACTAATTTAATTAATACTTTGATAATAAAATGCCTAACAAAATCCTAAATTAAACTCGTAAAAAAATTTGAAAAAAAACCCAAACCCTAGTCACAAACTTCATTACAATTATTTAATCAATAATTTGATAAAATACCTAAAAAAATTCTAAACTCACAAAAAATATGAAAAAAACACTATACCAAATCCTAATCACAAATTTCATTACACTAATTTAATTAATAATTTGATAAAATACCTCAATCTGAAAAAATAAAAAATTATACCACATCGTAATCACAAACATCATTATACTAATTTAATCAATAATTTAATAAACTACTTAACAAAATTCTAAACTCACAAAAAATAAAAACCAACACCAAAAGCCGCAAATTTGGGGGTGCGAGTTTGGCAGATTTTTTTTTTATTTGGTGGGTCCCAAATCCTTACCCCACCCGCTTCTTTTAGCAAGTTCGACGGGTCGGCCTGACGAGTTCGACCCATTTTGCCACTCCTACTCTACACTGTGATTTCATTACGAAACCAAAAAAAGTACTTTGGCACCTCTAATCACTCAAAAAAGATCCGTTCTCGAATTTTGTAGCTGAATATATAGTATATGAAAAGGAACAAATATAATGAAGATAAATTTTTTTGTATTTTTGTATTTTTCTCTTTTTTTTTTGTATGGTATGTTTTTTTATTGTTTTTTAAATATAAAATCAACAAGAATGATAAGATAATAATAAAATACAAACAAGATGGATAAAAACATAAAGGACTTGCAAGACACTAGACTTTTTTTTTTATACAAGAAGAACAGATATAGATTAATAAAGATTATAATCTAATACATGAGTTCTGATACTAAATGATAAAGAAAAAAAGAATAAACAAAATGACATGAATTGGATTGAATAAGAAAGATATATTAAAATTGAAATAGAAATAAAAGGTATAGATTAAAATTAAATAAAAAGAGAATCACTCTACTTTCTATTCAATTTCTTGATACAACAAAAAAGAGACTCCTCAACCTAAGTTGTCCACATCATAGTTTGAAAATTAAATCGAAGGGACTCCTCAACCTTCTATCCAATTTCCCGTACAACAAGAGAGACTTACTCAACCTCACTTGTCCACAGCAGGAGTGGCAAAGCAGGCCGGTTCGCGCTAACCCACCCCATCCCGCCTAGGTCCACGCCATAAAACAGGACGGACCAACCCGTCCCCACAACTAAGGTGGGTTCAAAATGCTAGCCCGTCTTACTTTATGGCGGATTGGCGAGTCGTCAGACTAACTCGCTTGACTTTTTTTTTAAAATAAAATTCATTGAAATTAATAAAAAATAATAATTAAAAAATCAAAGACAAATAAAAAATAGTCAAATTATAATATAATTTTTTAACTATCTTTTTGTTAATTTTAAATTTTAATAAAATTATTTAAAATAATATTTGTCAATAGAATTATCTTTATTTTAAAAAATAAGTTACATAATTTGAGGATATATACGAAATTATAAAATAAAATAAATAAAATTAATAACTAAAAGAAGAATAAAAATAAAAATAAAAAATGTTTAAAAATTATATAATTATTAATTTTGTAGCAGTAATCACTCTTTTATTTAATAAAAAATAAAAACCAACACTAAAAGCCGCAAATTTAGCGGTGCGAGTTTGGCAGAATTTTTTTATTTGGTGGGTCCCAAATCCTTACCCCACCCGCTTTTTTTAGCAAGTTCGACGGGTCGGCCTGATGAGTTCGACCCATTTTGGCACTCCTACTCTACACTGTGATTTCATCACGAAACCAAAAAAAGTACTTTGGCACCTCTAATCACTCAAAAAAGATTCGTTCTCGAATTTTGTAGCTGAATATATAGTATATGAAAAGGAACAAATATAATGAAGATAAATTATGGGATATAGTCATTTTTGGGTTGAAAATAAGTATTTATTTTTAAATAAGAATTCATTATTATAAAAGTGAACAATAATTATTTATTGATCAAAGAGAGTACTATTTGGTGTTGTTTGGTAACTTGCTGCGTGCAAAAATTTGAAACACGCGTTGGCAAATTATTAAATCAAATTGGATTATTATTAACTTTAATACCTGAAATGAGTATAAATTAAACTTGGATTACACATTATGGAAGAAGTAGAATCGCGTATAAGGCTATATCAAATAGCAATATAATGCAACCTGAGGCTGCGTCCTTATTACCTGTCACCTGGTTTCGTTATATTATTGTGGAGCCAATTATTATTAGTTGTTATAAATTAATTACGTTTGGGGCGTTCACGTGATACATACTGATGATGAATCATAGAGCTAGATTTTTTAATTTACACTTTTTTTTAACAATGTCTGGCTCACATTTGAGCTCACTGTACTCTCTTCTTCGTGCTTCTAAATTAAGCAATGGGTTAACCTGCTGTCACTGCTATGTGCCTAGTCCTAATAATGCTTTCTTTGTTTCAATAATAGAAGACTATTAGATATTAAAAGAGCCGAGTATAGCATCTTGGTTTGTTTTTGGTTTATATTATTCACTTTTTACAAATGCCAGCTAGCGGTGCTGTGATATTATACTATGTTTGTAGTTAAATTGACCCAATTCAATTCGTCTCAATATGTTCTATGTTGTATGTTAGTTTCATCCAACCAGCATTGAATTTTTCTAGAAATTCGGCGAGCAGAGAGAGGATATTGAATTTTGCTACAGACACTGCGAAAACTACGATTGTAATCATGGTCAGGTTCACGCGGAAACGAGAAAATTGTTCACATCTCAGTGTTGACAACTGTGATCTTTTTGTATGTTGTCATAATTGTCAACTCAAAATCGTCGTCGTTCGTGTGTGTTTGTATGTCTTACTCCAATTCGACAAATCTCAAATGTTTCCATTTTATTAGCATTTAGAGGCATGAATATTATTATATTCTTACGTACCCTAATAAATGATTTTTATTAATTAAGCATGCAAATCAATTATGGATCCTTGTTATTATATTCAATACTTACAGCTAATAAGTTGAAAAAGTTATATATAATACCATTTATAGTAAGAGAAAATACGGAGAGTCAATATATATAATTTACAATGTGTATAATGAAAGAGATCGATTATGTAATAGTGGTTATTTTTAAAATTAGAATAAATACGAATAAATTTTATTTTTATTTTATATTGGACCAATTAAATAATTTATTATACATATTGTATAAATATATTTTTGGCTCCCTAACAGACTCTTATAGTAAATACAAGACTCGTCTTTATTTTTAAATTACAAACGCCATAATCTATCCTAGCATTAAGTTTAGCATGACAAATTAAACGCGAATAAATAAATATTTTATCTCATCCATCAATATTCGTAGCAAATTTTCAAATGTGTAGTCGTATTATTATTATTATAATATTATTTAATTTGTATTTGGAGCTTTCGTGTGATGCATGTTCCACGACGGAAGACAAAAGTCAAAATTAATTAATACGTAGAGGCCCGTAGAATCTCAATCTTGTTTTATTTGAGGGTCATGAGTAGAATCTGAATTTGAACATATATATACTTAGTAGACACCCAAAGAGGAAGCAAATTAAACAGAGGCAGAAGCTATATAATAATGAAAATACTAAAATTTGAGTGAATTTTGGTTGATTATATTTTTTTGTTATAAATTGCTTAAAGTCAAGATGGTTCGGGTACCCCACTTGAGAATGGAGGCCCGTGTGAGAGGCCCATTGTAGACGAGATGGGAAGCATGCATTTCCTGTGCTGCTGTGTCTGGCCTAATTTTGCATCCCAGGTGTTGTTGACCTCTGATCTCCAATAAGAAACTCTTTTTCTATAATATCTCCAATCAAATTTATCCATCCATCCATCAATTATGCTAAATTTCAATTAAGTCAAGTATGTAATCATTGTGCGAAGAATTTTGAGTGGAATACGAGGCATATGGGGACGAGTACAATGTTGAGGAAAAAACAAACGATATATAATAATACAGGCTAGCTGATAGTATATGCCAGGTAAAAATACACCACCCCCAAGGACTTTATTATTAAGAGAAATTGGTAAGTTTTTGAACTTTTATCTCAAAAATAAATAATTTTTTTTTGTCAAATTTAATTATGAATAAATTTTTAAATTTTGTAAATAAAAAATACATAAATCATTTCGTATGGAATTCAAATCATTTCTATTTATAAAAAGTAAAAACCTACTTTTATTTTAATTTAGTAAGAGATTTATCTATTTTTATGATAAAAGATTAAGAAATTATTTGTCTTTCTTTCTATTATTAATTAACCTTCATTAAATCACTCCAAAATTTTTGTTTAAAAATGGCGATAGTTAGAGAGAGTAAGAACGTGCCAAGAATAAGACGATAATGGTTGGATTTGGGGTGCAAGCGAATTTCTTAGATATACTAAGCATAATTTGGAATTTTTTTTGTTCTATTCCATTTATATTATAACTTACCTCATAATCATAACTCGGTTTTATTTGATTAACTACTCTCGGAAGAAACAAACATCTTTCGTTAATTACTTGCACGAAATAGTCATCTTTTCCAGAACTCATCCGTAAAAAAAAGAAAATATTTCAAAGCATGAAAAAGGTACGTTCTTTATTCCATAGGGCACCACATCGGGAATATAGATTCATATTAATTTGAGCACTAGTATACTTTTTGCAAGAATCTATATTATGTATTCTTGATTAGCTGACAAATATATTTATTTATCTACCGAAAAAAAAAGAAGAAGCAAGTCTGACTTAATTATGTAAGAGAATTAATTATCTAACAAAGTTCAATGCTTTTCAACACTAGAGCAATAACATATCATCTACGTTAAAAAAATGAGTTAATTTAATTAAGAGAAATGCTATACCGCCGAATTTATTATTTTTGGCTCGATCATCAATATTTAAATATATGAAATAAAAATATATTATTAAATTATTAAACTAAAAAAAATAAATTAATTAATAAAAATAATAAAAGTTTTAATAACTCTCTAATATATTTCTTCAAATAAACAACTTAGATTTAATTTCTAAGTTAAATTTTGTTGTGAGGTATGATGAAATGGGGAAGTAGATGCATTCTGAGTGCTTCACACTGTAAAGTATTTTCCAAAATGGGGGAAAATGAGATTGCTTACCATGTAGAGTATTATCAAATAAAAAATGGGAAGAAAACTATCCATCTCTCTTAATTGCGGGAAGGGTCAGAGAGAAAGTACCACCGGGTTTTCCGGTGCAAGGACGAATAAGCAAAAGCTGATTAAATGACACGTGTCGGATGTGTGTCCGTTGGATGGTCAAAGCAGAACTGTGATTCACTCATCCCGGCCGAGATTTACTGAAACTGAAAGAGAACTGTAGAGAGGTTTGGCAGTGATAGATTTTCATGTTCCCTCACACTCACACCCTCTCTCTCTCTCTCTTTCTCTCACACTCACATGAGACACACACAGAGACATACTCTCTCTCTCTCTCTCTCTCTCTCCTCAAGTCTTGAGTGTGCTTCACTGCAACAACAAAACCAACCCCGTCTGAATTGCTCTTGTAGGATATAGTGAGATACAGTCTACAGTTACAGTCTAAAAGCAAGAGAGAGAGAGATGGTTGGATTGGTGACCACAATTCATAAATGATAGTTGAACAGTAGAGTGGATGGGTGCAGTTACCATGGCGGCGTAGCAGAGAGAGAGAGAGGGGCTCTAATTCCGTGCCATAATTGCCTTTGATTTGGAGAAACTAAAACTGCAACTGCAGCTACTGCAAGAGAATTGATCAGCCAGCAGCAACATACACCAAACCCAACATCCTGTTTTCTTTGGTCATTTTATTCTTTGAAAGGTCTTTTTCTTTTTGTTCTTTTTTATTTTTAATGTTTTAATTTCGTTTTGGTTTGAGCAGGAAAAGAAGAAAAAAAAAAAAACAGTTTTCCGCAAAAGCTGCAAATGCCCAAACAAGTCTATACAAGATCAAACTTGAGACGCCTCTCCCACACAATTCACAGTTGAGTTGAGTGGGTGAGAGAGTGACATAAAATTTTATTTAAAAAGAAAAAAGAAGATTGCTTAGGTAAAAATTATTAAGCAAAAAATTAAGAAGTATCTGCAAATAAACGTAACCCACCGTTTATGCAATTTAAACAGCTGTAGTAGGACGATGTTTGGGTTAAACAGAAACACTAGTACGTAATAGTATGCGATTGAATACAAGTTGGTGCGAGCTGAGTGCACTAGTATTTTAAAGATTCGCGAAGGTTCTATCTGCTATGGATGATATTATCTCTGAATTGGGGATAGTTTCAGCTTTTGGGTGCAACAACAAATGGCTGGGTTCTTCTCTCTAGGTGGAAGGGGAGCTGGCCCACACAGCAACAAGGAAGAAGAAGGAGAAAGAGTAGCAGAAAAACATCATCAAGACCATCACAACAGCAATAGCCTATTCTTGTTCAGGAACAACGAGGAGGTGTACAACAAAGGAGGATTCGAGATATGGCCGCAGCCCTACCACCAAAACCAAGGTTTCAGCAACTACTACTCGTTTGGGGTGGGTCCTAGTACTCATCAACCTAGAAGGAACCACAACAACAACGACAACTCCAACAACAACTCCAACGACGAAGGCGTCTCCTTCTGTGTCTCGGATGAGTCGACGAGATTTGGACTGACGATGATGAGGTCCTCCGGTGGTGGTGGAGGCACGGGGAGCGGCGGCGGTGGCGGTGGCGTAAACTGCCAGGACTGCGGGAACCAAGCAAAGAAAGACTGTGCTCACCTGAGATGCAGGACTTGTTGTAAGAGCCGAGGGTTTCAGTGCCAAACCCACGTGAAGAGCACTTGGGTTCCTGCCGCAAAACGCCGTGAACGACAGCAACAACTCGCTGCCTTGCAGCAACAGCACTTGCACAGTGCAGACACTTCTTCTAAACGACACAGAGACACTCATCCAGCTCTTGACACTCTTCCTTGCGCTCCTCCTGTTCCCACCATCACCACCACAGGTACATATATTATTATATATTATTTTTATATACAGTACAGTGAGTGAGATATTGAGCAGTAGTAGTAGTAGTAGTAGAAGAAGAAGAATGCTATACCTAACCGATGAATGATGATGGATCCATATCATGTGAAAATGAAACTACACTACTAGCTTCATATGCTTGTCCTTATCCTTTCTGTCCCTCTCTCTTTCTTCTATTTCTAAATTCCGTCACTGTTTTCAAGTAAAACTGACGAAATTATTTAGGTTTAATTTCCATGTGAGCCCTTTTTGGTTGGAGAGTGGGCTAATTGCATTCTTTTTTGATTTTATTTGTTTGTCCTTATTATGATGATTATGATTAGGGTTGGAACTGGGTCAATTCCCTTCAGAAGTAAGCTCATCAGCGGTGTTTAGGTGTGTGAAAGTTAGCGCAATAGACAGTGTAGATGAACAGTATGCATATCAAACCGCTGTCAACATCGGAGGCCATGTTTTCAAGGGAATTCTCTACGATCAAGGTCCCCAAGGACTTTACACTACTGCCGTTGTTGCCGAGGGTTCTTCCGCTGGAGGAGGAGCTGAACCTCAACAACAACTCAGCCTCATAACAGCTGCAACCACCACCGCTGGGAACCCCTTTGACCCTTCTTCACTTTACCCGGCTCCCCTCAACGCTTTCATGGCTGGTACGCAATTCTTCCCACCACCAAAGTCCTAACATACACACCTGCACTCTCCCTAGCTAACTCTCTCGGAGTAACACCATTGAATTTCTATCCAGCCTTGTTATTTGGAAAAACGGTTATGAGAGTCTATGACCATGACCAAGTTAAAAGGGGCCGCGAGGATGTTTGTTACTTTGTTTTATGTTATCGAAATGCCAATGTCAATTCAGGTTTTCATGATTTATCTCGGCATTAGACCCACTTTTCATATAAAAATGATTTTGAATTTGATTTCTCCAATTGTATGTGGGACTGTGTGTTCCGTTTTCCTCGGCATAGACAGCATTATTTTGATCGATGTGTGTGCACTAAATTATGTTAAGTTTTTCGGTTATGGCGGTGATTTGATTTGATTTGTTAGTTTATGTAATTTTTCTTTTTCTGGGTTAATAGTTAGTGAGCCTTTCTGCTCGGTGCTGAACTCGAAGCCGCTTTTTCCTGTTTACCCGTTTGCTTGCCGGATTAAAATGGAACGAAATAGGTTCCGTGTTTGGTTTAACATAGTAGAATTTCAAATATTTTTCTATCCTTTTCCTTTTTATTATTAGTATCAAAATCCTCTTAAAATTTGCATTTATCACCATTAATTTCTTGGGAGAAACAGGCGAAGAATGCTCCATCTTTTTTTTCTTTGTCTCTTCCATGCATTGCGAACTTCGCAACTATATAGCAGGTAGAGCTGTCCAGCCTTTAAAGTGAAATCTGGATTCTGCGCGCATTATTTTCTTCTATACCATTGATATTTCATAATTATGTTACGTATAAATGGAGAATTACAACTAGCATTTACACCAACTACTTCTCTGAGCAACAATAAAATTTAGCCACTGGAATAGGCAACCATGATCCATGGATGTGACTTCCATATTCTAAAGTCGGAAAAGTCATCTTCTTTAATTTGGCACATAACGTTTAAATGCTTCTAAAAGTATGTGCATGTGATGTATGTTTATGCATATAAGTGTATGCTGCTACCAAAGATATAGGTCAAGGTACACATTGTTTTATAGGGTTAATGATACTTTCCTAGAATGCTTCTTTTAGTTCATAAGGAAGAACCAGAAACTCCTACAGAAAATTTCCCTAGTTTTGTAATAACTGGCCCATAACATGTGCTACACAACCTTCCGCTGATTGTGACCTTCCATAGTCTTTATTAATAACCTCCCCATACTTTTTTCTTTCTCTATTTTTCCTCTTCTTCTTCTTCCTTTGCTAGCGTTTATCATGTTTATAGACAGTACGTAGATAGTGTTTTAGAGAAAGTTAATTGCATCGTTAACCTATGTACCCTATTGTTCCTTTGTCACATATCTAGGAAAACAAACCCTTTGATTCCTTCATCGGGTCCATTTGGTAAACACTTCATTTAATTAGAATAATCAGCCACTCAGCAATCATTATTTTAAATATTATTTTTTTAAAAAATTTATTATTTTAGAGGTGAATCAATACTATTAGAGTTCTACATTATATGTAAAGTCTTAATAGTTTTTATTGGTGTTGACAATTCTCACCCCTTAAACTAACTTAGAATATTAATGTAAACTCATTTAATTCGAATGTGATGATATTAGAGTTTGTCCTATATATGTAATTGTTATTAGGCAACTTGACACATTATTCAATTAATTTTTTAAAAAATTTAAATTCTTGACCATTCCTAAATATGTGGATAACTATTACACTCTAAAGTCTAATGATTAGTCTAGTTCATGACTAGTAAAAAATCTTAAATACAATTTATTAAAACGATTATTTCTATTGTGAGTGTGGTTATATTAGGTTCAAACTTGTTCCTATAGAAGAAGCTTCAGCAAAATGTTATCGAAGCTTTTGCTAAGATCTTCATGATTATAAGATCAGTTGAGGATTAAAGTAGACTGGATTTTATGCCTTTTAGAGGACACAACCATAGAGGGAATAAAAAAGAGTTGAATCTATAATTGTAGCTCAAGTCTAGTCACTTCTGTTGGCCACATGCATGCATCAAGAGAAAAAGAAGAGAGGGAGAAGAACATTATAAAGAAAGTAGTTGTGACACCATATCGTTCATGTCAATGCTTTGGTTATGCTGAAAAACGTTAATTTTTGCTAAGCTAGTTCATCCTAAGAAGAAGCATCATAATGAAAATCACTCAAAGCATGAGAGTAGTCCGGAAAAGGCAACGCACACATGCACAAATAAAGTAAGATGGAATGATCGATGTTGCGCTAATGATAAAATCACCATTAAAAATATATCAAATTACATTATTATTGAGCTCCTTTAATTGTAAACAATATATTATACACAGTATTCTTTATATTTATCATACTTACATTGACTACACATTATACAAATATTGAATTATCAGGTATAATATCATCATCTATCTAAATCTTCTTTAAATTGAAGAAGACTGATGTAAGGTGAAAATTAAAGTAGTACATTTTTATTTACTAGAGTATCCTATATGTAAGGTGTTAGTAATTTCTAAGTATTAACCCCCCAAAATACTGTTTAAGTTACCCACTGATAGAAACATACAAAAAAAAAAAATAGAAATCTAATTAATAATTAGACCTTTGGATTTTCTGATGTTATTATTGGAAGATTATCAGGTGTAACTGGAATGCTCTCATGCTGCCATGCATGTAAAGTTTCACCGTATAGCTAGTGCTATAAATTAAAGTCAAATAGTTATTATATTATAACTTAATTGAATTTTTAATCCCCATCCAAACCTGAAAGATATAACGATAAATTTTGAACATGCAGTCCAAATTAAACGATGCGAGTGATATATATGCCATCTTTTAGGAATGCTAAAATGATTGATGAACTTCGGAATTAGGATGCAAGAAAAAGGGTGTATGTATCATATATATCCTTATTGCTTTAATTGTTTCTGCAGTTTATTTATTTGCGAATAGCCAAGGTTGTTAATCATTTGATTTACAATTCTACTATAACTAATAATTAGGGTACCAACCAATTATAACCAATTAGTGAATGAACTATAAAAGAAATCTAATAAAAAAATATTCGATATAATTTTTTTAATTTTTTATTTTTTTTATATTTCAAAAATAACATTCAAAATTTAACAAAAAAATCTAAAATTATTATAAAAAATTCAAATTCTTTAAAAGAAACCTTTAAAATCTAACAAAATAATCATCTAAAATAAATTATATAAGAACTTCTAAAAGTGATGAAAAGATTATGCGAAGAGAGAAAGAGCAGAGCAAAAGAGAAAAAGAAAAAAGAGATTAAAAATATAAGAAAACGCATATTTTTTTTAGCATGAACCTAATTTTTTAAATTTTAAAATTAGTTTTTATTTTAAAAATTGACTGCTTGATGGCTAAACTTTTTTTTATTTATATAAGTGAGTTGGTCGCTAGCTGCTAGATCATAAACTCCTTTTAAGACTAATGGTATGACCATGCAATTAATCTGCACTATTCATGAAAATTAAGGTTATGGATTCAACCGCAGCAAAAGAAAAGTTGTCCCTTAATTTGTTAATTATGTTTTCAAACTGTGAATTAATCTCAGAGAAGGCTATGAAGTGACTGTTATCTCACGTGTATGGTAAATGAAACCTAAGCTTGTTATGACGGATTTCATGTTACTATATACATTGTCATTAAGGCACCGTTAAGACAAAAGTAGGTACAAAGATTCTTGAAAATGAAAATCTTTTTTATTTTATTTTATGTTTTTTATTTTTGAAGAGAACTACTCCTTTCCTAATTCCTATAGCCTGTAGACAATAGAACTAGTGAGTAGTGACACTAAACATGTCAAATCACAATTACAGATAATTATACAGAGAATTAATATTTAATTAGTTAATATTAATTATTTTTTATTATAAAAAATCTTTTTTATTTTAATTTTATAGAATTTAGAATTAAGAATAATTTAGAGTTTGAAATTTAAAATTTAAAAATAAAAAATTGCTGATATCGATAGAAAATATCTGATTTTTTACTTAATGAATTTGTAAATAAGAAATTATTATTGCTTTCAGACTAAAATATTATTTTTTTTTTAGTTTTACTATACATCTAAGTATTTTATTTAATTATATATAACCAAGTTGATTCAAATTCAACAAAAATCACTCACAGATATGCGTATAAAATTATAATTTTTTTAACTTTGACACCAAAATTTTTTAAAATTCTAGTTTAATACTACAATTTTTCCCTTGCTTCTTATTCTTCTTCTTTCTTTGTACAGAATTTTTATGTTTTTATTTATAAAGTTATGATTTTTTTTTCAAAATTTTTTGTGTTTATTTTCAAAAAGGATAATAACCAAAAAATAAAATAAAGAGTTGCATATTCTTTTTAAATTTTTTTGTTTTATTTTTTTCAGAGGATAAAACAATAAGAATTATGTTATGCAACAAAAAGAATTATGAAAATAAAAAGAAAGAGGAGGAATATGAGTTATTTAGAAAAAAACATAAAATAAAAAAATAGTACCGAAATTTCTTAACCATGGCATATAAAATAGAATGATGCAAATTTTGTTCACTTTTTTTTATTCTTCTTTTTTCTTCGTACACAAATTTTGTGTTTTTTTTTTAATAAAGTTATGTGTTTTTTTTTCAGACATTTTTGTATTTATTATTAAAAAAGGATAAACTATAAAATAAACTAAAAAGTTTCATACCTTCTTTTATTATTTCTTATTTATTTGTTTGATTTTTTTTTCAACTGTAAAATAATAAGAATTATAAAAGTATGAAATAAGAAAAACTATAAAATAAAAAGAAATAGGAGAAAAAAAAGAAAGAAGAAAAGGAAGAAGAAGCTAATAAAAACGTATATGAACAAAAAATGTGTTTACATAAATTTAACTTAGTTGGATTTAATTTTTAAAAAAATTGATTGTCTAATATTTTTATTTTATTTTAATCAATTAATTAATTTTGTGATGCAACATTTTAGACATCTTTTTCTTAAATTGAAATAATTTTGAAATATTGAAAATAGTACCCAACTATCATATATATGAATGTATTAATTAACTTTATTTGTGTAGTTAAACAACAACAACAACAACAATAATAATAATAAATAAATAAATAACAAGGCAAAGAAGAATAATAACTTCAATGTGTGTGTGTTTAGAATAATAACAGCTTCATCAATAATGCGAAACTCAAATTATGCAATAGACACATAATTAAGCAGTACATTTCAATCTTCATATATAATAAATAACTCAGATATTTATGTATTTAATTAGTTAATTTTAATTATTGCATGGGCATATTCTAATATGAGTACGAAATGCAAGCACAGTAAACCGCGGGATGGAAATAGCGGCAAAATTCGTAAACCAAGTCTTATTCGAGACAGTATAAATTCACATCCAAGGCGTTAAATCCGTGCTTTTGCATTTCGAAATCACAAATCACGATGATGAATGAAGGATGCCTTCCCACGATGGATCTGCTACGATCGGAGCCTATGCAGCTAGTTCAGTTGATCATTCCCATCGAAGCAGCTCATCGATCCATCTCTTACCTCGGTGATCTCGGCCTCGTTCAATTCAAAGATGTACGTGCGTCTTTTTCGATTCTTGTTGCTCTTTCTTTTTGCGATTCACAATTAATGCTCAGACTAGCATTTTTCCAATGTTACCACTTCCATTGTTGATGGATCGTGTTTGTATAATTTTCCAGCTCAATGCAGATAAAAGCCCGTTCCAACGGACATATGCTACTCAGGTGCCTATCACATTATTTCTTTTTGAGTATGTAGTTGCTTTAAATTTAATTTCTGCATTTTACAGAAAACAGATTCATGCATCTATGCCTTGTGTGCATGGCTTATTCAGATTTTGTCAATTTTATAGTGTTATTGTTACGGATATACATACAGGCACAAATAGTATGCGGATCATCTAGAACATTCTGTCATTTGATCTATTTAATTTTTCACTTGAGCAATTGGATTTTGCAATTTAGATTTTGTTGAAATTTGAAAACAGTTTAGATCTCTAATTTTGGTGCTTTTTGAGACTCCTAAGAAAATTCGAGTGATTAAGCTGATACCTTAACTACACCCTGGAGAGAACTCTTTCAAGCTTATAAATATTGATTGATCTTAATTCTTACAACTTAAAATGAGACTGTTCTATTTTATAGAATTGATTCCTACGTACACTTGAAAACTTTTCCATTTTAATATGTAGATTAAAAGGTGCGGGGAAATGGCTCGCACGCTACGGTTATTTAAGGAACAAATGATAAAGGCGGGTGTATCTCCCTCGATGCAGAATACCAGAAATAGTGTTATTGATCTGGATCATTTGGAGGTTGTTATGTGCTCTGAAACTTTTCCCACTCACTTTAATTTTCTGTTTCAGAACTCTATTCCATGTAATGAAACTTCTCTTCATGGCTAGGTTAAACTTAAAGAACTTGAAGCTGATCTGCTTGAGAACAAGGCAAATAATGAGAAGTTGCAACACACCTACAACGAGCTGGTAGAATATAAGCTTGTTTTGGAGAAGGTAAGGTTTGCTAAGTACAACAATAATAGCTACAAATTGCCATCACCAAATTCGATAGGTTCTTCTATTTTTGAATTATATGCAGATTGTAAGTATAGATGGAAACATTATGCTTAGGCTCTTTCTTATCCTAGGTTGAATAAGGCTACTGATGGCAAAAGCAGGACTGTGTTTTTGTTTATCATTTCAGGTTGGTGAATTTTTCTCTTCAGCACAAAACAGTGCTGTAGCTCAGCAGAGGGAGCATGATGTCCAAACAACTGTTAAAGGGTCGATTGACAGCCCATTATTACTAGAACAAGTATCCTATATACCTTTACATATTCAGATTATTACTTTCCTGTTCTGTTCTAATTCTCTTGCTGGTGACACTTGGAAAATTATGTTCTGTAGGAGACAACAGCGTTTTCGGCTAAGCAGGTTAAGCTGGGTTTTATCAGTGGTCTTGTTCCGAGAGAAAAATCAATTCCTTTTGAAAGAATCTTGTTTCGTGCTACAAGGGGGAACGTATTTATGAAGCAAGCCGTGATTGATAAACCTGTGCTCGATCCAATATCAGGAGAGAAGGTTATTCTAAAATATTAAGTTTAAATCTATAGTCTCCTGTAGAAGTTCAAATATATAGTTTGCACGCAAGAGCATTATTACACATCTTCCTTTTATCCTTTACCACTATAATGCTCAAGATTTTGGGATATTTCTATCTGATATTATCTTTTCCTTCTTCTGATTTGGGCAATTCATTCTTATATTGTCATTGGTTCTTTCTACTTTCTTAATCGGAGTTAGATAATAAAATCTTGACTGTAATCTTACAGGTTGATAAAAATGTATTTGTTGTATTTTATTCTGGGGAGAGAGTTAAAAGTAAAATTCTGAAAATATGTGATGCTTTTGGAGCAAATCGCTATCCTTTCTCAGATGACCTGGGGAAACAATTTCAGATGATAAGAGAGGTACATTACTTATTGCCAAGTTGCGTATTTGTTAGAAAAAATTGACTTATGAAATTCGTTCATGCTCTTCATAGCCTGACAGTGGATAAGCCACTTATAATAATTATTGTACATTACAAACTTGTCAGGTGTCAGGGAAACTTTCAGAGTTGAAGACTACCATCGATGTAGGATTGCTTCATTGGAGCACTTTACTCCAGTCTATTGGACATCAGTATGAGCAGTGGAGCCTTCTGGTTTGCTAACAGCTTTGTTTTAGTATTTCCGATGATATTATCTCTGCTGAAAGAGACACATAAACTAGCACTTTTTTCTGCTTTCAGTTTTGCTGCGAAGTACCAAGCTTCTGCGTTTAATTAATTTTCATTCCGACGCTGATATTTCCTTTATTATGTTTTAATTGATAGTTGAGGAGGGAAAAAGCCGTTTATCACACCCTAAATATGCTTAGCTTTAATGTGACGAGAAAATGTCTCCTTGCAGAAGGTTGGTGTCCTGTTTTTGCGACAAGTCAGGTTTGCTCTTGAACTAGGAATTTAATTCTGATATGAAGTGCATAAGCCTATATCGATTGCAACTTTACATTTGCTCTAATTTATTTTTAATTCAATACTTGACAGATTCAGAAAGTATTGCAGCGGGCAACTAGGGATTGTAACTCCCAGGTTGGAGCCATATTTCAGATTCTCCAGACAAAGGAATCACCACCGACCTATTTTTACACAAACAAATTTACTTCTTCTTTTCAAGAAATTGTAGATGCTTATGGGTGAGTTACACAGGGCTTAGCATATCCTTTCCAATGAGCTTTATATTGATCAAACCAGCACTTCTAATAATAACTTTGTAGCGATAAATTTTCTGGTCTATTGCGACTACTTTCTTTATTTGCTTATTTGCCTCCTGATGTATTGATAGTCATGGAACTAAAATCACCAGTTGCTAATACCTGACAGAGTTGCCAAGTACCAGGAGGCAAATCCCGGTGTATACACAATCATCACCTTTCCGTTCCTTTTCGCTGTCATGTTTGGTGACTGGGGCCATGGCATATGCATATTGCTGGCTTCTTTGTACCTCATAATTAGAGAGAAAAAGTATTCGAGTCAGGTACTCAACTCATCGATTTTTGTATTCATGATGATTGCTTCCTCGTCCTCATTTTCCATGCTTGCATTAATTTTTTCTCGTTGATGTCAATGGCAGAAACTTGGAGACATCATGCAAATGGCATTTGGCGGACGCTATGTTATTGCGATGATGGCAATCTTCTCAATCTACACTGGCTTCATATACAATGAATTCTTCTCTGTTCCGTTTGCTATATTTGCACCATCTGCCTATGCATGCCGTGATCCATCATGCAGGTGGTTGTCAGTACAATTTATTGAACTTATTTTTTTTCTTCTATGCTAATTGGTCACAGTATATGTATTTTAGTATCATTATTACTTTTCAGGGATGCTTCTACAACAGGTTTAATAAAAGTGCGAAACACCTACCCATTTGGTCTGGATCCTGTATGGCATGGCACTCGGAGTGAACTTCCATTTCTTAACTCTTTGAAGATGAAGATGTCTATTTTACTAGGAGTATGCCAGATGAATCTTGGAATCATATTGAGTTATTTTAATGCAAAATACTTTGGAAGCAGCATAGATGTTTGGTAATAGAGAAATACTAGTCAACATGTGGTCTGTTTTTTATGCATGCAGTGCTCAATGTTTGACTTACTGATGTTGTTTCAGGCACCAATTTGTTCCCCAGATGATATTCTTAAATAGCCTATTCGGCTACCTTTCGCTCATCATAATTGTTAAATGGTTTACTGGATCACAGGCTGACTTATATCATGTGATGATATACATGTTCTTAAGTCCAACTGATGATTTGGGTGAAAACCAGCTCTTTGTTGGCCAGAAGTTTCTTCAAGTAAGAAATTTTTAAATTTGATTTCGGTACATTTTATTTTGTTTAGTGATACTGATTAGATGCCATCTATTAACCGTCCACACTGTTTCTTTACTGCTAGCTTGGATTATTGTTGTCAGCACTTGTAGCTGTACCATGGATGTTATTACCAAAGCCCTTTCTTCTGAAGAAACAACACGAAGAAGTATACTTTGAATCAATATTTTTTGTTTCTTTATTTTTCTTTTCATTCTTAATTCCTATTACTATACTCAAGCTTGATTATCATGCTTCACAGAGGCATCAAGGTCAATCTTACTCTCTGGTCCACAGTACGGATGATCCTATTGAATCAGGGCCACATAGCCCTCACGGCCATGAGGGGTTTGAGTTCAGTGAAGTTTTCGTGCACCAACTTATACATACAATAGAATTTGTGCTTGGTGCTGTGTCTAATACAGCTTCATATCTACGTCTATGGGCCCTCAGGTAGGTAGCTGAAAACATTTGAAAGCTTCTTTATCATGCTTGGATTTCTTCTTCGGGTTCTATCTAAAAAAAAGACAATTCTATGATGCCTTTACTCTAGTGTCGAATTCATTTAATTTACTTTCTAGAGTAAATATCAAATACTTAAAAATTTATTTTTTTATATTTTTAAATTAAATATTAATTTTTAATCTTATGTTAACAAAATAGATTCTAAATATTAGTCACTGTAGCAATAAAAAAAAAAAAGACAGAACAAAACTCACAAATAACCATTCATTATAAATCTATGAATAAACATCTAAAAAATCACTAGTCAGTAAAGCCAACCAAAAGTTCTTTTCCATCTAATTTTTTTTTTCTCCCATCATGCCGTTGCTCAGTGTTGAAAAGTTCATCATTGGCTTTCAAGAAGAAACCTTGACACAGATAGATTGTTACCGTCCGATTTAGATAGTGACCAGCGTTAAAGAAAGATTTCTTAACAAGTCTATTAATCGTGTAGTTCTTAAATATTAATTCTTTTCAAAATACATAAATTACAACACAAATACGAGTTTATACAATATATATAATACTATTAAACATGAAAAATTTTGCCATATGAAGCATTAACTAAGACATTCATAGGTGCATTATAAATTACACCGTTCTTAAAAAATAAGGACTTGCCAAAAAACCGATTTCTATTGAGGGACAGAAGGTTTTTGACTCTGATTTCTATTTGTATCTGAAAAATATAAAAAGATAACGGAGTGAATTTTGTAACTTACTCAATAATAATATATGTCATCCATATAAAAAAATACAAATTATATCAAAATAAATCATAAGTTCAATATGTATATAATACATGGTTTATACGTTAGGCTAATATCACTAGTACTAGTTAAAATCTGATGCATTCACAACTAACGTCACCGTTATTAGCTACAATTTTCTAATTAGAACTTTTCAAATCATACAAAATATATAGATTATTTAATTCTTACAAAATACCAAATCTGACAATAAATAAATATATATTAACTTCATAATAAAACTTACTTAGTATTTCAAAATATGCAAAAATATATTTAAAATAGTAGCATACCTTGTGGACAGTAATATAAAGTATTATAAATAATAACAAACAGAATTTGTAAATAGATATTTGTGGATAGTAAAATACAGTAACTGTGAATAGTAAATAGATATTTGTAAATAGTAAATACAATATCTATGAATAGTGAATATAGTATCTGGAAATAGTAAATGCAGTATCTTTATATAGTAAATATTGTATATAAAAATAGTAAATACGATATTTATGAACAGTAAGTATGGTATTTGTGATTAGTAATTACGATATAGTAACATATAAAAAATTGACAATTTAGGAAAATATTTGTACTAAAAAAAAAAAAATACTACATAGCAGTATCTGAACTTTAATAAAAGTGAGAACAGAGGCGGAGCTAGAAGAAATATTAGAGGGAGGCTAAAAATATTTACACACTAAAAAAGATTAAAATAAAATTTTAAGGGGGTTAAACTAAAATTTATATATAATTTACATGTAAAAAATTAAAATTAGGGGGGATTGCCCCCTTTCTATGTATGTAGTTTCGCCCCTCAGTGAGAATATTTTTTTCTTTAGCAAAAATTCTTTTAAAAGAGTTTTTTTTTTAAATAAAAGAATAATATTAAAAGAGAAAAAATAAAACATTCGTGTGTATAGAATGTGCCTGTTGTGGGTACAAAAAAAAGATGAATGATTGGCTATTTTACAGGGGAGGGAGGGGTCTTTTCACAAAGAAAGAGCAAAATAATTAATTAAAATTTTTATATGGGTCTCATATTTTTTATTTTATTATAATTATTAATAATATAATATTATTATAATCACGTAGACCTCATTGTTAATGTTAAAAAATCTCTTCCTCCTTGGCTATATGCTGCGGACGGAGAGTCTTCTATTTTTTTATTTTTTTTATTTTGGATATCACAGAGATGTCCTGTCTCAGCAAGTTTAAGCTATTCTTTCTTTCATTCTAATTCATGGATTGCTTTAGTATCATCCCCGCTTATTTTAATCTTCAATTGCTGTTTGTTTTAATTTGTTCAGTCTGGCTCATTCAGAGTTGTCGAGTGTCTTCTATGACAAAGTTCTACTTATGGCCTGGGAGTAAGTTCTTTTATTTGTTTTAGCAAGTGTTGGGCTGTTAAAGAAAGTTTGTTTGACATTTATGTATCTGATGCAGGTTTAATAATACCGTTATTCTTATTGTTGGCGTTATTGTTTTCATATGTGCAACTGTTGGTGTATTACTGCTTATGGAAACTCTAAGCGCTTTCTTGCATGCTTTGAGACTTCACTGGGTAGAGTTTCAGAATAAATTTTATGTGGGAGATGGTTACAAGTTTGCCCCATTTTCATTTGCGTTACTTAGTGATGAGGATGAACTGTAGTTGCCATATACAGATACCAGATAACATGTATATTAGAATGTCAGTTTTCCCTTAGCCTCTCCTGTAGTTTATGTATTCATGTCGAATACCATGTTAAAGAAGAGCACTGAAACAGTGTATTATCCTTCTTCCCTGTTTATTAGCCATTGCATCTGTTGTCAAATCTGCACTATACAATTTTGAGAGGAAGTTGATGGTAATTATCTGATGTAATCAGCATCTACAAGTTTAAGGTATGGTTCTCTAGTACGGAAAGCACTTGCCACTTAAAAGAATAGTTAAGTCGTGTATAAAGTAATTGTACAATCCTTCTAGAACTTGAAGTTGGTTGTTGTTATTCACATATTCGTTTTGACTTATTTATTGAAACTTTAGTTAGAGTAATTGTCACATTTGATTTTATTGCTTTAGTGCATTATTTAGTACAGGAAATCGGGAATCGATCCTCTCACGTGAAAATTTCTTCTTGGAGTACTAGCATCATGACCTTTAGTGAGTTGAGCTCCTCATGTACAGCTAATTGCATTCAATTGATATCCGTTAATTTTAATTTCTATTGATGGCCCGGGGTTGAGTCAAGTATATATAAACTGGACTGTATGGAACAAGGAAATATTATTGAATGCTGAAAACTTTCCATGCCTACTGTTTCACACCTTACACTGATATTGAGAATAACAACCAGAAGCAATAATCACGGGATTCACAATAGATGAACACCGGCGTGGCAGTTTGCCAGTGTCCTTTGTGTCTACAACACTAAACCAAGTATTTACATAATATACCACACAACCATGAAAGCAACCTTATACTTAATGGCTAGATGTGCGAATAGCAGTAACAGTTGAGACCATGGAATCCACCCCACACATATTGTGACCTCTGCAGATCTTGTAATATCCATTCTCTCCCCAGTTTTCACCCCATGAGTTCTTTATAATCCAATAAGGCTTTTCCTTAAAGCGAATGGGAGCATAACCACCAGCACCATAGCCCACTAGAAGAACCCCATGATCCAAGTGCTTGCCACAGATTAATGGGCATGAGACTCCTCCTATATATGTCTGCATATAAACTGCATTGATACCAACTGTACCATGCAAAGCTATAGTTAGAGAGAGAGAGAGATAGAGAGAAGATCAATAAATTAATAATTAATTCAACAGATAATTTCAAAATTCCCAAGGGGGGATGGGGCAGGGGATAAAGATGGATGTCGGGGACAGGGAGCCAAGCCTCTGTGTAAAGAAAAATAAGCTACCTGAAAGAGGACCATTCTTCACCAGGTTTGCTGCAATTTGGTCTTCATCTAGGGAAACCACACTGAAATTGGACACAGAAGCAGCAATTTTGCTCTTGTCAAATTTGCAAGGGCCACGATCTCTTCCAGTGTAAGGATAGTCCTCTTCTCGTACTAGTCCACCAGCCTTCTTTGTGTACCCAAATGCAGTGGTCATCAACCCCCCATTGCAGCCCGAGTCACATGCATCATTTAGGTCTGGATCACACTGATAAGATTAAAGAAATTAATTGACCAATGTTTATACAAATTGCTGAATTTATCAGCAAAATATACAACTTCAGGCAGAAGTGCTTCAAGAATTGACACAAGCAACGCTACAAATTCAAGATGTATGTAAGTGAAAGACTGAAAGAGTTACCTCGTGATCGCAATCCACAAGCTGTTGCTCACTAAGGCTCACTAGCTCACCCGTTGCCAGAAAATGAGCTCCTTCCAACGCTCCTGTGGTGCTAAAGGACCAACACGACCCACACGTGCCCTGATCAACATATTTCCCCATAAAAGAGCTTAAGCAAGAGCAATACTCAACACAAAACCAATTTAATCTAACTAAGTATACGCATATATTATACATGCCTGGTTCTTGACGTTAGTGACGGCTCCATGGTCGCGCCAGTTGAAGTCTTTAGGGAGATTGTCGGTAGGGAGGATTGGTGCGTTGTGAGCATCAGAGGGAAGGCTAAGAGGTTTAAGGCCAAGGAACTGGCTGCGGAACTCTGACGGAGTGAGATCGGAGAACTTTGTGACGCCGTGTATGGCGGAGGGGTCCAGCTCCTGATGCGACTTTGCTCGGAGCAAGTTGCTCTTGAACACGCCAAACCGATAGTCGTGCTCCTCTTTTGTGGCGTACGTCTTGCTGAACTTGGTCTTGAAGGCGGAGAAGTGGTGCTCCGCGTTCAGCAAGTGCTCATCGCCATCCTCCACCACTTGACGGATCAGAATGTTGTCGTCGTCGTCAATCACCGCCGACGCGACGGCAGCAGAGAGGAGAAGCAGGAGGAGAGTCCAGCGTGAGTGGCGAGCCATTGGAGGAACGTAGTTAAGAATGAACGAATGAGATTGGGATATATTGTGAGATTTTATACGAGATTATGGTGATTCCACATGTGGTCCCTATGTATTATTGTTGGGGGGTTAGGCTGTTCATCTTTGGAGTACACTCATTAGCCAACCAAATGAATACACGGCGGGGCATCTTCTGGTCCTTCCTTCTTTACCCTTTTTCTTGGGACAATTGAGGGATATCCAATTCACCAATTCAGGTGCTTTCATCAAATTAAGATAAGACAAACAGGGATTCATTCACCCGTTTTCCTCGGACGGTTATTAGCATGATTTTTATCAGAGACAAACAAACAAAACAAAATACAGATATTTGGTTTTTTTTTCAATAACTTTTTGAAAATTATTTCGAAATAAGTTTTATAATTTTAATACGTTAAATATATGAAACCTTTGTTTTAAAAAAAGTTATTGCTTTTAGTAAAATAAATGAATAAATAAGGAAGAGGTAATAAATATAAAAATATAATTATGTAACTTTAATAGTAATAGTTACTACAATTATTATCACAATATAATAGATATGATTAGTATATTTATTAATATTATAGTAAGATATATAAAGAGAGAATAAAAATTAGTAATATGAAAGAGAGAGAAGAAAGATTATTATTGCTAGTATATAAAGAGAGGGAGAATAGTGTTTGTTGTTGTGTAATAACAAAGGAGGTTTAACCTCCTTTTATAGGCATATAGAAGGAATATTTTCAACTTTCATTAATTTCATTCTCTTTTGAGAATGTAATCCTCATATAGGAAATGGGCATCCACGTCCCATACTTTTCACAACACTCCCCATTGGATGATCATTTAGGATTATTGCCTCGTTAAAACCTTATTAAAGAAAAACCCAGTAGAAAAAAACCTTAGTAAAAGATAAAGAGTACAATATCATTTGTGATGGGGGCTGCCTCATTAAAAATCTTGTCAAGAAAAACCCAATGGGAAAAAATCTGACCAAGGAAAAAAGAGTACAGTCTCCCCCTCTTGCCGACATCATTTAATGTCTCGAAATCGGCGCATCCCAATCTCATGTACCAATCTTTCAAAGAAGGATTTTGGGAGTGACTTTATGAATAAATCTGCTAGATTGTCACTTGAACGGATCTGTTGGACATCAATTGTCCCTTGATTTTGAAGATCATGAGTGAAAAAGAATTTTAGAGAAATATGCTTTGTTCTATCACCTTTGATGTATCCACCCTTAAGTTGAGCAATGCATGCTGTATTATCTTCAAACAAGACAGTTGGAGCTATCTTCTGATCAATCAGTCCACATGATGACAGAATATATTGGATCACACTCCTCAGCCAAAAACACTCGCGACTAGCTTCATGTATCGCTAGTATTTCAGCATGATTAGAGGATGTTGCTGCAATCGTCTGTTTCGTGGATTTCCATGATATAGCTGTACCACCATATGTGAATAGGTATCCTATTTGAGAACTCCTTTTATGTGGATCAGACAAATATCCAGCATTTGTATATCCAACTAATTATGACTTGGATCCATAGGGATAAAACAATCCCATATCAACCGTTCCATGAAGATATCGAAAGATCTGTTTGATTCCACTCCAATGTATTTTGGTTGGAGAGGAACTATATCTTGCTAGTAAATTCACAGCAAATGATATATCAGGTCGTGTATTATTAGCAAGATACATTAGTGCGCCAATAACACTAAGATATGGTACTTCAGGACCAAGGATATCTTCATTCTCTTCCTTAGGATGGAATTGATCCTTTTCCACATCCAAAGATCTTACGATCATTGGGATACTCAAGGATGTGACTTATCCATATAAAATCTTTTCAAGATCTTATCTGTGTATGTTGTTTGATGAATAAAGATCCCATTTTTTATATGCTCAATTTGCAGGCCGAGTGTAACACCCTAACTACCAAAGCTCACGCTTCCGGCTGTGTTACTCTGATAGCTCGGACATTACAACGACACTTATACTATTTAATACTAAAATATGAGCCTGTTTAAAACTTAAAACCGCAAAACCGCTCCCAAAGATACTTTCGTTCGACAAAGTACATCCATAGATACCATACAACTTACAAAAACTCATAAAGAGTACCTCCATATAATATTACAAGCATTATCCAATACAATTCCTATCCCTCTTACAGAATATATCAAAATAAAAGCGAGGGTTCAATAAATAATAACTAAAGCAGCACAAAGCATCTCAACAACAATTAAATAAACTCTTCGTGACATCTGCACCCATATCCTGAAAGGGGAAAAATGTAGGGGTGAGAACATCATCCTCAAAAGGGTTCTCAGTAGAGGATTTTTGGGAATTACTGTAATAGGATACGTGAAGATAAACCGTACCAGTGATTAATAACCGTCTTATGCCTCTTTAAAAAAAACGACGGTTTACAATAAAAGAGAAATAAAAAATCCTTTTCTGAAGGAGGAAACTGTTCATTTAAAACAATATTCAAAAGCCTTTCAAAAGGTTTATCTATGCTGAACCAATTTATCCTTTCATACTTTTCCAAACCAGAAATATAAAACTGGAATCAACCATCGGTCCATCTCAATTCAACCACGGCCCTAGGCCCAAATAATCCAATCCAACAACCAATCACCACAAACCAACAGAGTCCCAGTTACAAACACAGATATGAAGTTCAAGCACAAACAAACAGTTACAGCAAGTAGAACAAGTAGCAGTTAATCTCAAATAGTCACAAAGGCAAACCAAGTACAATATGCACACCCAAACAATGTCACATAGATGCATATGATGCATGCCTATCCTAGTGACTGATGATATCATCTGTCGGTTATAGAGCCAACCCGACAAGTCCTGGTAGCTAACCATTGGACTGTCCCTCTGTCATACATCCCCAACTCGAGTTATACTCATCATAAACTTGATCATAATCATGATCCATATCCATCACCCTCACTGGTGAATATTTATGGGGGCGAGCTCATCCGGGACTTTCACAGTGCCCGGCCACACTTACGACATATGGTCAGCAGAGTCTCGAGTCTCTACCTGGAGCACGTGGTGGCTAGCCACTGCTTTCTCCCAGGGAACTCGTGCCTCTGATAGTGGAAGTGCAAATCACAATTATCAATAATTCAGCATATACATGCATTCATTCTCAGCCATGGATCAACATCCATCTCAGCCATCCGGCTCACGATTCAATCCAGAACGAGCCAATATTCATATCATACACAGCCATTCTGGCTCACAGTTCAATCCAGAACCAGCCGATATTCATAATCATACACAGCCATTCCGACCCAAAACAAAACAGCACTTCCACCATCCAACATCATCAAATTCATAAAATCGGCATTTAAGCCATAAATCACTTTTTCTCAAATCTCGGCAGAATCCCAAGTCTTTAGGGGAGAATAACATAACTCATTTCGCCAAATTCATTTAAAATCATTAAAACCTTGGCTTTCCGATTTGAGTAATAAAATAGGATCTAAGCCAAACCGAGTCATGTAATCCTTTACTTCTTTCAAAGCCGTTTCCTTTACTTAGGCAAAACCAACTTCAACCCTATGATAAATGCTAGAACATTTCAACTGTTCAAAATTATTTTAGTTTTGCAAGAATTCAAAATTCAAAGAGTACTTAAAACCTTTCTCAAAACATTTCAAAATGAAACTTGTCAATAGACATTCAGGTTCTTCAAAGTCATTGAAACACCTCTAATTGAAACCCTCAAGTCAAATTCAAAGGCATTGCCCTTGTCACATTTAAAACAGCTTTAAAACATAGGTTTTATCTAAATAACTTTCTCCTGAAAGAGATACAATGCCTTTCTTAAGAAGCAAGACCAAATCACAATTTCCTCTTTAATAATTCATTTCAAAATCATGAATCATCCTTTTCTTGATAATTCAAATAAAATAGTAGAAGTCTTTAACTCATCATTTTTCCAAACAACATTTCAATAAAGATCCGAATTTTATAGAAATTTTGGCAGCATCTCCCCTAAAACTTGGACTTTGCCACCCGGTTCGGGTCCCAACTAAATTGTTCCACAATCCTTTTCAACAACCCAAAATCCAAAATCAGTTCAAGGCAAGCTAAATCCAACAGTCACCTCATTTTCATTTCCCAAGGAAACGGTTTAAAAAAGATCAATTTATTATCAGCCGATGAAACTCATTTCCAAGGCTTTAAAGAAACGGTTCACTCATTTCCAAAACTTTAAAGAAACGGTTCAGCAACAAATCATTTGTCAAAAACCAAGTCAATTAAAGTAAACCAGGCTGAATTCAAAAGTGCATCCGACTTTTCACAACATCAAAATAATGAAATCAATTCAAATCAATCCTCAACGGATTAAACTCAGATATTCAAATCTTTAAAGGATCAACTTCAAAACATTCCATTTCACAAGCCGCACAACGATTCAGCCAAACAAACATTCATAATCATTCGAGACAATCAATCAATACATAAGGCTGATACAATCACCAAATACACAATGTTTCACATCAGTATCCATATATAATAATTCCAATACATAAAACATAGTTTTTGGAAAGCGCCCCTACCTCAAAACGCAAATCCATAATCCAAACGCCTCATAAGTTCTTTTCGCCTCAACTCGAAATCACCGGCAACCAAAACCTCGGCTCCAAGTCACTTTCACAATAACCATATCAACACTAATTGCAATATACAATAATCAAGACTCAACCCTACGTTATCAAAACTCATATTCATTAACTAAACACAACAGAACACTAACGCGAGGCTTTTCGAAACATAATTTTTTCCCGAAATAACATAATGAGGCAGCTACGATTTTGAACCGGCCCTAGTAACAGCTCCGGCGGTGGCCAGAAGCTCCGGTAGGTCAATTATAAAAACCGCGCAACATTAAAACCTTCTCAAAATTCAAAAAGGAAGAAACTTCAATTAAAACCCTTACCGGCAGAGTTTTCCGGTGACGGCAGCAAAGTTTTTCGGCGGCCAGAACAATGATAACATCACTAACCAAAACAGAGCAGAATCTGAATGAGTGGCAAAACCCCAGAACAGTTTCAGCGACACAACAGTAGCATACGGCGAGCCCAACAGCTCCGGTGATGGATCTTCGGTGATGGATCTTCGGTGATGGTGGAGGAAGGCGGCGACCGTTCATAGCGGCAAGCCCAGCCTCGTGGTGGCAACGGCAACCCCACGGCGGCTCCTTTTTCGTGCATCCTCTCTCTGTGCGTGTGGTCAGCAACGGCGGTAGGGACGGGTTCGACGGCGGAAGTCCGACAAAATCGGCGGTGCCGTGCTTCCTCCACGCTTGCGGGCTCGGCGATGATGCAGTGATGGTGCGGTGGTGACGAAGGCGCGCCGGCCCCCAAGCCCGAGACAGCCATCACTCGCGGACCAACCCTCTCCTCGGTTCCGCTCTCCCTGGCGACAACGCAGATGGTGTGGCTGTGGCAGGCTTAACTGGAGCACGATCAGCGGCTCGTGGTGACTTGACGACGACAGCCCCAAGCAAGGTCTCCCTCCGAGACCCAGGGACGATGCGGCGGCGGCGATAGTGGCTCCTCGCTGGCACCGTCCTTCCCCTCTCCCCTCTTCATTTTGCAGCTGTTGCTGCTGTGTGTGTTGCATTACTGAGATAAGGAAGGGAAACAAATAGGATGCAGCGGCTGGGTTGGGAATTAGTGCTTTCATTATTTTGAAAATTAGGGTTAGGGTTACTTTTGTAATTTCAAATAAAAGTAGGGGTAATATAGTAATTGAAACTCAATTAAATCCAACACTAATGATATATAGAAAATACTATTTGTTCATCACTTTCACAAATTATTTTCAATAAAATGTTCAAATCCAAAACTAGAAATAATATACTTAATTTCTTCATTTTCAAAAATAGTAGTATTAATATTTAAAATATTACTTATCTAGTCCAAATCATGTAAAATCCCTATTATTTCATAACTGCCAACTTTATAATTTAAATATAGAAAATAATCAATAATTATAAAATTGGATAATAATCATAACTCATCTCAAATTCAATAAATCAAAACTCGCCTGAATTATCTTTAATAAAATAATTTCTGAAATTAAGGCTATAAATAACTATATGATTTGAGACTTGATCATAATAAGACTTTTCAAAGGTTTTAGGTCTTACACCGAGACAAAATTTAGTTCTTCCAAGATCTTTCATCTCAGACTCTTCTTTTTGAGTTTTTATAATTGTTGGAATCTCTTTAGGAGTTCCAATGATATTTAAATCATCAACGTACACAGCAATTATAATGAAACCAGATGCAGATTTCTTTATGAAAACGCATGGACAGATATTATCATTCTTGAATCCATTTTTGGCCAGATACTCAATAAGATGATTATACCACATTCGTCCAGATTGCTTCATACCATATAAAGATCTTTGCAATTTGACTGAGTATAACCCTTGCGAATATTCATTGGATGGTTTAGATATCTTTAATCCTTCAGGGACTTTCATATAGATATCATGATCTAATGAGCCATACAAATAGGCTGTTACCACACCCATTAAATGCATATGCAGTTTATGATATGCAGGTAAACTGACCAAATAACGCAATGTTATCGCATCCACTACAGGGGAATACGTTTCTTCATAATCTATACCAGACCTTTGTGAAAAACCTTGTGCCACAAGTTGGACTTTGTAGCACACAACTTCATTTTTCTCATTTCGTTTTATCACAAATACCCACCGGTATCCAACAGGCTTTACATCTTCTGGTGTACGGACTACAGGTCCAAAGACTTCACGTTTTGCAAGTGAGTCTAACTTAGCCTTCATGGCTTCTTTCCATTTTGGCTAATCATTCCTTTGTCGACATTCTTTGACTGATCTTGGCTCAAGATCTTTACTTTCATGCATGATATTCAATGCCACATTATATGCAAATATTTCATTGACAATTGTCTTATTTCAGTCCCATTTCTTTCCTGTAAAGACATAATTTATCAAGATATCTTCATTTCACAATTTTTAGGTACATGAACGTCTTCTGGCATTAAAACTATATCAGAATTTTGGATAACTGCAGGTGTCTTTACTATGTCTTTTTCAACAAGAATCATATTTACCTCTTTTCTTTTTCGAGAATTTTTGTCTTTGGAACCGGTAGGCCTGCCACGCTTCTGGCGTGAATTTGCATCAGTGGCTACTTGTCCTACTGGGACATCAATTCGAATTGGGGCATTTTTCGCTGGTATATAAGATTTAGTTATCCTCTTTGTATCGAAAAATGCATCAGGCAATTCATTTGCTATTCTTTGCAAATGTATAATCTTTTGAACTTCTAGTTCACATTGCCCTGATCGAGGATTTAAATGCATCAACGATGATGCATTCCAATTAAGTTCCTTTTCAGGAAGCTTATTCTCTCCCCCCTAATGTTGGAAATTTTGATTCATCAAAATGACAATCCGCAAACCGGGCTTTAAATACATCTCCAGTTTGTATTTCAAGATACCTCACTATAGAGGGAGAATCATATCCAACATATATCCCCAATTTTCTTTGGGGTCCCATTTTGGTGCGATTGGGTGGTGCAATGGGAACATATATCACACACCCAAATATTCTTAAATGGGAAATATTTGGCTGCTGGCCAAAAGTTAATTGCATAGGAGAGAACTGATGGTAACTCATTGGCCTCAAACGAATAAGTGCTGCGGCATGTAAAATAGCATGCCCCCAAACCGAGGTTGGGAGATTTGTTCTCATAAGCAAGGGTCTAGCAATTAATTGGAGGCGCTTAATAAGTGATTCTGCTAACCCATTTTGTGTGTGAACATAAGCTACTGGATGTTCAATACTTATTCCATTAGCCATACAATAAGCATCAAAAGCTTGGGAAGTATATTTACCAGCATTATCAAGACGAATTGCTTTGATTGGATTTTCTGGAAATTGTGCTTTTAATCGAATAATTTGAGCCAGTAATCTCGCAAACGCCAGGTTGCGAGAGGACAATAAGCACACATATGACCATCTCGAAGATACGTCTATCAGGATCATAAAATATCTAAAAGATCCACATGGTGGATGAATAGGTCCACATATATCACCTTGAATCCTTTCTAGGAATTCAGGGGACTCAAATCCAACCTTTACTGGTAATGGTCTTAAAATTAACTTTCCCTGAGAACATGCAGCACAACAAAATTCACTAGTTTTAAGAATCTTCTGGTTCTTTAGTGAATGTCCATGAGAGTTTTCAATAATTCTTCTCATCATGGTTGTTCTCGGATGACCCAATCTATCATGCCAAGTTATGAATTCATTTGGACTAGTAAACTTCTGGTTTACAATGGCATGTGATTCAATTGCACTAATCTTGGTATAATATAACCCAGATAAAAGTGAGGGTAATTTTTCTAATATAACTTTCTTATTTGAATCATGAGTTGTGATATATATGTACTCATGATTTTTCTCATTCATAGTCTCAATATGATATCCATTTTGGCGAATATCTTTAAAGTTCAATAAGTTTCTTCGAGACTTGGTAGACAATAGTGCATTATTTATTATGAATTTTGTTCCTCCAGGAAATAAAATTATAGCTCTTCCGGAGCCTTCTATCACATTGTCCGAGCCAATAATAGTATTAACACATTCTTCTTTTGGCACAAGATGGGTAAAATATATATTACTTTTAAGAATAGTGTGCGAACTTGCACTATCCGCAAGGCAAATATCTTCAGAATATGTCCTTGCCATTTTTCTTCAAAAACAAATAATAATAATAATAATAAAAGTCAATCCGAAAAATAGATAACTCTGAAGCCTTAACTGTTTCTCCATATATATTTCACAACCAATTTACTGGTTGCTTTCTGATATTCTGAATTTACTGTTAATGCTTTTGAATTCTCAAACACTATTTTCTGTTTGGCTGACTAAGCTAATCACTCAATCATTGTTGCTTGATCCATCAATTATCGTGGGATTGACCCTCACTCACCTGAGGTATTACTTGGTACGACCCAGTGCACTTGCCAGCTAGTTTGTGGTTGTAAATTTTGCAACAAGTTTTTGACGCTATTGCCGGGGATTGATAGTGATTAACTACTCATTGTTTGATTGCTTAAATTAGATAATTTTTTCTTTTCCTTAGTTTTATTTTAGTATTATTAATTTTTAATTTTCAGTTTTTTCTTTTCCTTTATTTTTCCTTGTTTTTCATTTCCCCTTCCCTGTCCCGTGCAAATTTTTTTACTTCCTTTTATTTTTTCTTTTTTTTCAAAACTTTCGTTCGTTCCTGATTTATTATTCCTTTTTATTTTTATTTTCTTTTTTTTTTCGTTTTGTTTCTTCCCATTAATTTTCATCTTTTTATATGTTATTAGTTTTATTTTATTTTTGTGTTTAATTTTAAAATATTCCTTAATTTTTGAAATTAAGTTTGGTATTACCTAGATAATTTTATTTTCATTTTCCTGTTCAATTTTTTTCATTTATTTCAAAATTTCTAGCTTAATATTATTTATAATTTTCGAAATTTAATTATCTTAATTAGTTAGTTGTTTATTTTATTTCTTTACTCAAGTTACTTCACATGGAATTCTCTACACTCTGACGTAGAGAATCTCAATTTTTTTCTTGTCTTCTTTCTGTTTTTGAGTAGGAACAGGGACAAGGAACCTCTTTTAGACTTTGATCCTGAACCTGAAAGGACTTTCAAGCGGCGTTTGCAACAAGCAAGGCTTTACAAGGCTGCAGAGTCCACCATGGATCATAATAATGCTGTTAATGCCAATATGTCAAATCCAATTGGGAATGAACAACCTAGAAGAGTGCTTGGCTCATACACTACTCTTACTACAAATCTTTATGGAAAAAAATTGTGGTGCCTCCTATAGCTGCAAACAACTTTGAACTGAAACCACAGCTAGTCACTTTGGTGCAACAAAACTTTCAATATCATGGACTCCCTCAGGAAGATTCCAATCAGTTTATCTCTAATCTTCTGCAGATTTGGATACTGTGAAAACTGATGGGGTGAATCCTGAGGTGTACAAACTCATGCTCTTCCCATTTGCCTTGAAGGACAGAGCAAAGCTGTGGCTAGATTCTCAACCCAAGGAGAGTTTGGATACTTGGAAAAAGGTTGTCACTGGGTTTCTTACTAAATTTTTCCCACCAAAGAAGCTGACTAAGCTTAGGGTGGAGGTTCAGACCTTCAGACAGAAGGATGACTAAGCTTGGGAGAGGTACAAGTTGCTGACTAGGCAATTCCCTCCGGACATGTTCTCTAAATGGACCCAACTAGATATCTTTTATGAAGGTTTGGGTGAAATGTCCAAGATGTGCTTAGATAATTATGCAGATGGTTCATTGCACATAAAGAAGACATCGGAGGAAACTATTGAGCTTATTGATTTGGTTGCTAGCAACTAATATTTATACTCATCTAACAGGAATCGTGTGAACTCTGAGACCCCTCAGAAGAAAGGCGTGTTGGAAGTAGAAGTTTTTGATGCTCTTCTTGCTCAGAATAAAATTTTGAGTCAGCAGATGAATCTGATTACTCAACAATTGAGTGGGATGCAAGTTTCAGCTGTCAACACTCAGAATGCACAAGAGGCCCCTTATGACATGACAGGTAATTTTATGTAAAATAAAAATTATGATTATGCTCAATCTTCTTCTGAACAGGTCAATTACATGGGGAGTGCTCCTAGAAATCCCAATAATGATCCCTATTCTAAGACCTATAATCAGGGGTGGAGAAATCACCCAAATTTTGGGTGGAGAGAGCAACCTTAGAGGCCACAAAATTTCAATAATAATTCTCAGGGTGGTTTTCAACAGAATAGTTTTAATAACCACCAGTTTCAGTCATCTCAGTAAGCAACTTCTCAGCCCCTGCAGAACAATGATTTGGAAGCAATATTGGCAAGTTTTAGATAGGAAACCAAAGCATTAATCAAGAACTTGGAGATTTAGATGGGTCAATTAGCCACAAAAGTTAATAAAATTGATCAGAGGACCACTAATAGCCTTCTTGGTAACACAATTTCAAATCCAAGAGAGGAATGCAAGGCTATCACCTTGGTAAGTGGACAAGTGGCAAGTACGGAAGTATAAGATAATGAGGAGCCTGTTGAAAAAGAAGCTCTAGAGGAGAAGAAGGAAGAAGTAAAGCACATCCCTACAAAGCGTGCAGACAACTTATTCCCAGACTCTCTTGACACTTATCCTACATTGCCAAAGACTCCTGAGTACAAGCCTAAAATGCCATATCCTCAGAGACTTCAAAAGGAGACCAAGGACAAGCAATTTTCAAAGTTCTTGGAAGTCTTCACAAAGTTGCAAATCAATATTCCTTTTTCTGAGATTTTGGAGCAAATGAATCTCTATGTCAAATTCATGAAGGAGTTGTTGTCAAAGAAGAAGCTTTTAAAGGGAGATGAGACAATGGTCCTGACTAAGGAATGTAGTGCCATCATTCAGAATAACTTGCCAAAGAAGATGCCGGATCTAGGGAGCTTTCAAATTCCATGCACCATTGGGAGCACAACCTTTGAGAAAGCATTATGTGATCTGGGAGCAAGCATAAATTTAATGCCCTTGTCTGTGATGAAGAAGTTGCAAATCCAAGAGGCACAACCCACAAGGATAGCATTACAGATGGCAGACAAATCTATAAAGCCTGCATATGGATTAGTGGAGAATATCTTGGTCAAAGTGGGTAAGTTCTTTCTCCCAGCAGATTTTGTGATTCTTGACACCGGAGAGGATGATAATGCCTCTATAATTCTAGGAAGACCATTCCTAGCCACTGGAAGAGCTCTAATTGATATGGAAGAAGGTGAATTAGTGCTTAGAGTGCATAATGAGCAACTAGTCTTTCATGTCTTCAAATATATACATTCAGCAGGTGAAGAAGAGAGGTGCATGCAGACTGAGCTTATTGATCCAAACCTTCAAGAACCCCCTGATGATGCACAACAGAATCTGCAGCTCAAACCTCCTTTGGTGACAATCAATAAAATTCCTCCTGACATCAAACCTAAGCTTGGTGTCGGGAATGCATCATCTACCAAGGAGGAGGTTCCCAGAAAGAAGAAAGTACCCAGGGAATTGAGAAACAAAAAGATTTCCACTGAAGGCTTCTCCCCAAGAATGAAGGTGGTGTTGACTAGCAATCCAGTGTTTACTTATACAGTAAACAGAATCCTCTCTTTGGAGCATATTGAGCTACTTTATGGAGACACAGGGAGAAGATTCATAGTTAGGGGTGAAGAGCTGAGCCCCTATGATCCTCCTCCTTAAAGGAGTTGACCGTCAAGCTAGTGACAGTAAAGAAGCGTTTGTCGGGAGGCAACCCGATGTTTTCGTATCCTTTAGTTTGATTTATGTTGGTTTGATTTTGTTATTTATTTGGTTTCAATTGAATTTTTATTATTTTTCCTTTGTTTTACGTATGTTTGGATCATGCAGAATTATTGAAATAGAAACAGATTCCTGAATACAGAGTTACGGACATGCAAAAAAAAATTTGTCTCTGGAGGGTCTGCGCCTAACTTGAGAATTCTCAAATTAGGCGCCATATACTACGCGCATCATTCAATTTTTTTCTGCAGGGTCTGCACCTAACTTGAGAATTTTCAAGTTAGGCACCATATGTTACATACCAAAGAGCAAAATTCTCTGGAGGATCTGCACATAACTTGAGATTTTTCAAGTTAAGCGTAAGATGTGAAGACCCAACACAAGTCAGGCGCAGGGAGAAGCAAGTTAGGCGCCGAGGCAGCTAACACACTCGGGAGGCCTCAAGTTAGACGCACCATTACATCAAGTTAGGCGCTGTATGTGTGGAATAGGCCATCAAGTTAGGCGCACAAACCCACAAGTTAGGCGCACCAATTATTCCCTCCCTTTGCACCGAATCCTAATCATATCGATTCCAAGATTTCTTTCTTTTCCCAAGCCTTCAACCAAACTAAAACCGTGACCCCACCCCCATTCCTTCTACACCTGAAACCCCCCACACCCCCTATTATACAACAACTCATATATATGTTAGGATTTGGTTGAATTAGTCTCACATTGCTTAGGATAGCAAATGGAGTGGGTGGCCTAGGCTATAAATATAAGGCTAAGTTCTCCATAATTTTTGCACCAGTCAGAAACACTTTAAGCTTGTATCTAATTTTTCTTTTCCTATCTACTCTTTGATTAGAGAGTGTTGTGAGGTGTAGTTAGATATTTGCTTTGAGAGAGTGTGGTGTACTGGGGTGCCGGTGTTAGAGAGAAAGAAGTCTATGTGTTGTAACAATTTTCACATAATGATATTCTCTAGTTGTCATTTGACAACGGCCGTGGTTTTTTTTTCCGGTAATTGGAGTTTCCACGTTAAATTCTTGTGTTGTGATTGTGTCTATTTTATTTCTCTGTCAAAGGTATTTTCTCAAGGGGGAATATTGTATTATTCCCAACAAGTGGTATCAGAGCTTCAGTTCGGTGGGATTTATTCTTAGTATGCTCTGTGGTTGCAGCCTAGTCTGACCTTCCACATCAGAAAAGAATTTTGTCCTATAGCTTGAGGTTGAGCTTTGGTTGCTGTTGTTGTTGCTGGAAGGCAGTGTGACACTGTGAGAGTGCAGTTTGAAAAGGTTCTGGCTAAGGAAAGACCTGGTATTTAAGTGTGTCCATTGTGACCCACCTCTCTTTCATGGGGACCCTTCCTAGTACACAATCTACAATTGAGTTATACTATTCCAGTATACGGTTGCAACAATGTTAGGATATTCAAGTGCTGTGAAGCTTGAAATAGAGAAATTTGATGGAAGAATCAATTTTGGCTTGTGGCAAATACAAGTCAAGGATGTGTTGATACAATCAGGTTTGCACAAGGCGTTGAAGGAGAAGATCTCTAGTTGCTCTCTCTATGAGAGAAGATGATATTCTCTAGAAGACAAGAAGTATCCTCATGGTATTGCCGCACTGCCATGGATAAGGATAAGTTGTGGCAATCGGGTCCACAATTGCACACGGGAATTGGTTGGCGTTGAGATGCAAGGTGTGTGGCGGAGTCAGGTCGATGGCTGAAGAACTTCCAGGAAAAGCCAATTTGGAAGTTGCACCATAAATTTTTAGCAAGGTTTCGATCTGTACCAAGGCGAAATGCTTGGAGTGGTCTAATTCCAAGTGAGTATACTTTCATGGTGGAGTATGATAGTTCTCTAAACTATGTGCCTTAGTTTTGTGATATCTTTTACATATTGAACACTATCTACTCTTGCTGATACTCCTTCAGAGCATAGCTCGTTTCCTATATGATTAATTAACACAAAATATTAAATTTATAAAAAATTATGGGTGAAAATTAAATAGTTAATTAAAAAATTAAAGGGTTTTAATTTAATTTGGTACCTAATTCATAGGGGTGTTCGCGGTGCGGTTTGGGAAACACTTTAAGCTTGTATCTGATTTTTCTTTTCCTCTATACTCTTTGATTAGAGAGTGTTGTAGTTAGATATTTGCTTTGAGAGAGTGTGGTGTACTGGAGTGACGGTGTTAGAGAGAAAGAAGTCTATGTGTTGTAACAATTTTCACATAGTGATATTCTCTGGTTGTCATTTGACAACGGCCGTGATTTTTTTCTCCGGTAATTGGAGTTTTCACGTTAAATTCTTGTGTTGTGATTGTGTCTATTTTATTTCTCTGTCAAAGGTATTTTCTCAAGGGGGAATGGTGTATTATTCCCAACAATATATATATAGGCCAATTCTATGGTGTCTTTTGTTTGGTGTCTAACTTTTGCCTAAATTACTTTTTATAGTAACTTTAAAATATTTAAAAGTTTTTAACTTTTATACTTTTAAATTTAAAATTAATTATTTTACCTATTTTAGTAGTTAGACAATACTTTTTAGACATAATAATAAACACCTAAATATTATCATCAACAACACACAGACCACAGATAAAGTTGATAAAATATAAAAGGGTCCATATAGTGTAAAGATGGATATGTACAGATTTTTGTTTTTTTTGTGGTTGAAAAAGCGTGTTATTAAAAGTGTTGTTTAAAGAAAAAGTGTTACCCGTAGTCGTTAACTAGGCTCTGATACCAATTTTTACAAGTCGATTTTTCCTGTAATTTCTTTTTCGAAATTTCTATTAGCTCTTCATATTTTGCTTCGAATAAGTTTGTAATTTGTATAGATTCAGTTGGTGGTGCTTTATAATTTGTAATTTCATAATTGAAAGTATTGACCATTTTTACTAATTCTGATTTCATTTTTATAATTTTTTAATCTTGTTTTAGTTTATAATATTCTTTTTTACATAGATTATTGTATATAAAATCTTTTATCTGTTTGTCTTTTTCTTTAATATAATTTTTCAAATCCTCAAAAACTTCTTTTGTCCCTCCTTATTTTCAGTTTTTTTTTTTTTTGCTTGAGGACAAGCAAACTTTTGAGTTTAGTGTTGTTGCTTCGCTTGTGGATTTTCTGTTTATTTAATAGCGCCAAAGGGAGATGAATCATCTTCATGGAGGAGCACAGCCTGAAGAATGAAACGGCCACCAGGATAACTAAAGTGGTTGAGTTCCTTTCATTCTATATTTCCTCCCGTTCTTATTATGTTATATTCCTATTTTTTGCTATTTTACTTTGTTTCTGCATGATCCTTTGTTATTTCGATTCCTAGGTTCCAGTTTATTTTGCTATTTTTTATTTTGTTATTTGCTCTTAATTTTGAAAAGTGTCCCATGTATCGCTCACTGAGCTTGAATCCAAAAGAAAAAGAAAAAAAAGATGTATTGCATGAGAAATAGAGTTTATAACAAAGAACAGTCTTATTTACTCAATTGTGGTGGTATTATTTGTGATTCTGGATTAATGATATGAACAGTGCATACCTGAATTTGAATCAAAGGATGTTGATGTATAAGGAACATAAATTCAGAGAACTATTATGAATTCTCTGAAGTTAGTGAAAGCTTAATCCTTGAAGCAAAAGAAACAGCAAAAGAAAAATAAAAGCAAGGTCCAAGGCTCTGAGCATCAATGAGTAGGGAGGTCAGACATGATTAAAATCTCAAAGAGTTGTTTCCCTAGTCATATGCTTGTGGTGTAATTCTGTCAAGTAATCCTTGAGACAGAGTACAAAGAGTCGAGATCAAGTACATTTAACAGAGTATGCCAAAGGCTTTGAGCACCACTGTCTGGGAGTAACTGAAAGAAAAATCAGAACTTAAAGAGAGCTCCCCAGTTAAGTGCTTGTGATGTTCTTGTGTCAAGTGAAGCTTGAGACAAAACATTTAAAGTCACAGCTAGGCTCAAGGTGCAAAGCACCAAAGAAAAGAGAATTAAAAGGAAATTGTTGTGTTTAAGGATCAAACTGAAGTATAAAAGAGTAGAGAATTTATAATATTATCCGGATTCTAATTCCGAATGACAGTGACATCCTTCAGATTCAAAGGAGAGTGAGATGCCAAAACTGTTTAGAATTACAATAGATAAACCCCACTTTAAGAAGAGACATGAGCATAACTGAACTCTCACTTCTCATGAAAATTCACATCTTAATCATGTACTAATTTTGGTTACTTGAGGACAAGCAACAACAATTCAAGTTTGGTGTTGTGATGCATGAGCATCTTTCCTGTCTTTTCCTAGTGAATTTGCATTCAATTTGTTGAGTTTAATCAATAATTAATTATATTTTAGCCACTATGGATGCTACTTTGAGTTTTGTGTAATTCTATTTATTTCAGGTAGCATTCAGCTGGATTTGATGGAGTTTCCGTAGAAAAAGAGAAAAAAGCGAATGATGCTGTCAACACTGACCTCTTTGCACTCTAACCTGAATAACTCGAGCTACAAAAGTCCAATTGACATGATTCTAGTGGCGTTGGAAAGATAACTTTCAGATCTTTCCAACGATGTATAATAGTTTGTACTTCTCTTCCATTAACTCTGCCAAGACTGCGCCTAACTTGAAAATTTTCAAGTTAGGCGCAATGCACAACAACAACACGCAAGATTGGTTCTGCCCACTTCAAGTTAGGCGCACTAAAGCCCAAGTTAGGTGCAGCGTCACTCAACTAAACTCCAATTCATGCTGCCATGCCCAAGTTAGGCGTTCTCCATTCCAAGTTAGGCACCAGTTCGTCAATTTAGCAAGTGGTCCCAGCACCAAATCAAGGATTGCACGAGTGTTTAATTAAATTCTGATTAAACAAATAGGAAAAGATATTATTTAGTTTTAGAAAATATAATTTACATTAATTAGGATTAGCTATAAAAGGGAAAAGAATAAGCCCTTCGGGCTCCTCTCTTCTCTTCTACCTCATTCCACAATTTACAGTTTTTTTACGAATCCTAGTTTTCTCTCTAAACCACGAGCAGTTAAACCTCCACTATTAAGGTTAGGAGCTCTGTCTATTGTACGGATTGATACTATTATTTTTCTATTTTAATTCATATACTGATTTATATTTCAATAATTATTTTCATTCTTTATTTTATGAATCTGGGTGGAACGGAAGTATGACCTTGGTTCTAATTGAGTTTTTGTATAACTTGGAAAAGCTCTTTACTTGAACAACAGCTTGAAAGCATATTTTTCTAAATCTCTAATTATCTGGACTTAACGGGATACGTGACATATAATCATCTTATATTTGGGTAATTAGGATTTCTGTGGCATATAAACTAGAATTGAACTTCACCCTCTAATTGGAATTAAGTGACCAAGGAATTCGCGGTTGATGAATTTTAGAGGAGACTAAAAAGGTCTAAGGAATTAGGGTTTAGTCACATATAGTTTGCCATGAATTAAATCTTGCATGATTAAAATAGTTAGTAAGAAAAGTCAATTCGGAAAATAGATAACTCTGAAGCCTTAACTGTTTCTCCTTATAATTTACTGCTTGCTTTTTGATATTCTGAATTTACTGTTAATGCTTTTGAATTCTCAAACACTATTTTCTGTTTGTCTGACTAAGCTAATCTCTTAATCATTGTTGCTTGATCCATCAATCTTTGTGGGATCGACCCTCACTCACCTGAGGTATTACTTGATACGACCCGGTGCACTTGCCGGTTAGTTTGTGGTTGTAAATTCCGCACCACTCTCCGGTTGATCAGTTCCCGCGAAGCCGTAGTTATAACTTAAAAAAGTAAGTTTCTTGGAAAGAAAAAGGAACTTTATTAAAAGTGGGTCTCGTCAAAAGTAAGGCATAAAAGGTGATACTAAAGTAGGGCATAAGCATATCAAAAGTAGTAAAGTGAACATGAAAAATAACAAGGTATAACCGAATTATCTCCGAGATGTCGATGCGGCAAAAAGGATGTTGCCCCTTCCAAGTTCTCGGGAGCTCCTTCCCGTCCAATTGCTCTAGTTTGTATGCACCTTTCCCTTGTACTGCTTTAACCCTATATGGCCCTTCCAATTGGGAGACAACTTTCCTTCCCCCAGTACCGGTGGTCCAATGCCGTTGCGCCGTAAGACTAAATCTCCTTCGTCGAATCTTCTACTACCCACTTTGCAATTTTAACGCAGTGGCAACCTCTGGTTCATTTGCTTTTGACAAGTGGGCTATCGCCCTTGTCGCGTCTACCAAATCCTTTTCACTTGCCTCATCGCCGCCCCCTAGCAGGAGCCTTAGATTGGGTTTCCTTATATTGACAAAAATAATGGCATCTACTTCATAAGTAAGATGGAAAGGCATTTCACCGGTGGCAAATTGTGGTATCGTCTTGTAGGACCATAGGACTGGGGCTAGCTCGTTTGCCCACAAGCCCTTTCTCTGCTCCAGGCGCTTCTCGGTTCTTTTAGGATGACCTTGTTCACTGGCTCCACCTGCTCATTATGCTAGGGGTATTCAACAGAAGAGAACCGCTGCTTGATACCAAGACTTGCTAGGAACTCCCCGAATTTCTTATAAAAAAACTGCATCCCGTTGTCCGATATCACGACTTCAGGGATCCCAAACCTGGCGATTACCTGAATCTACAAAAAATTGTGGCAATTCACCGATCATATGCTCGCTAGTGGCTCTACTTCAACCCACTTCATATAGTAGTCAATAGCCACGATTAGAAACTTTACTTTCCCCAGTGATGTCTGAAATGGGCCCAACAGGTCAACTTCCACATTTAGGGGTGGCAACGGGTAGGGTAGGGTAGGGTTTGAAGCCAACCCTAACTCTACCCGCGGGTTGAAATTTTTATATAAACTCAACCCTACCCTACCCGCGGGTTGAGAATATCCAATCCTAACCCTACCCGCTCTCAACCCGCGGATACCCGACCCTACCCGCGGGTTATAAAAAAGATGCAAAATATTATATAACTTCATAATAATTTAAAATAGAACTGACTTTTATGTAAAAAAATATTAAATTATCAATTAAGGATCTTTTTTTAGTGGCTAAGGATCTTTTACATTTAGTGAGAGGTCTTTGGTTCAACATCCAGTTGAAACATATTTTTATATAAATATATAACATATACATATATAGGGTGCGGGTTGGTCGGGTAGGGATGATGCTCAACCCACACCCTACCCGACCCGCACGAGAATTCAACCCGCACCTTACCCTACCCGCTGCGGATCGGGTTGACAACCCTACCCGATCGGGTGGAATCGGGTTGGGTACCCGCGGGTAGGGTACATGTTGCCACCCCTACTCACATTGGGAAGAAGGTCGGGAGGCCATGATCAAGCTCAACTCTTCTGTTGGTGCCTTGTGAAAGTTCGGGTTTTTTTGGCACTTGGGGCATTTTTTCACATACTTGCTGGCATCGGTCATCATTGTGGGCCAATAGTAACCGGCCCTAATGAGCATCTGAGCTAAACCTTTCCTATCGATATGATACCCACAACATCCTTCGTGTACCTCTTTCAGGAAGTAGTCCGTCTACCCGGACCGCAAAAATTTTAGCAAAGGTTGATTGAGCCCTCTCTTATATAGATGGCCTTGCACTACCGCATACTTGGCGGTCTCTCTTCTCACGAGCTTGGCTTCTCTCGTGTTCTCGGGTAGGTCTCCCTCTTCAAGGAACCGTTGGATCGGATTTGTCCAGGAAGCAAGTTCTTGGTGATGATCCTAGGTCAATCATAAGGCTATCGATGGCTCCTTCACCAAGCCTTGAATAAGAGATTGTTTTTCGCTTCAAATTTGGTGCTAGCCAGTTTCGACAGTAGGTCAGCTCTAGTATTCATTTTCTTGGAAACATGTTACACAACCACCTCTTTGAAACTCCTATACAACTGTTTGGTTTTCTCTAGGTACTTCTGTAATAGCGGGTCATAAGTTTGGTACATTCCGTTCACTTAGGCCGTTACCATTTGGGAGTCACTGTTGACTTCGAGTCTTACTACCCTAACTTCTTTTGCTAGCGTTAAGCCCCCAATCATGGCTTCAGACTCCATTTGGTTATTCGACACTGGAAACTTGAACTTGATGGACTGGTGGTAAGTCACCCACTCTGAGTTCTCTAATATTATTCCTGCCCCACCGAACGCTTAGTTGGATGCTCGTAAGTCACCCACTCGAAGGCTATCCACTTTTTCATCAGGATAAAGAATGGTAGTTCCTTGTATGCCGACACGCCGAGGAAGCGGGAAAGAGACATCAATCTCCCTGCTAAACTTTTCACATCCTTCATGCACTTGTGGCCTTCCATGCAAAGCACGGTCTAACATTGGTCCGGGTTGGCCTCTACCCCTCCTCTGGGTAATAATGAACCCTAGGAACTTTCTTGCTTCCATGGCGAAAGCACATTTCAGGGGTTTAGCCTCGTATTGTGTCTTCAGAGGGAGTCGAAGATGACCTGCATGCCGGCTACCAGAGACTCCAGCTCTGCTGTTTTGACAAGCATGTCATTGACATAAACTTCCACCGACTTCCCTATGTGATCCTTGAAAACCTTGTTCATTACTATTTGTTATGTCGCCCCCGCAGTTTTTAGCTCAAATCGCACGACTTTGTAGCAATATGTTCCCCGTGGCGTTATGAGTGCCGTCTTCTCCTCATCAAATCGGTGTATTGGGATCTGATAGTATCTTGAGTAGGCATCCATGAAACTCAAGAACTTATATCCTACCACCGCGTCCACCAAGGCATCTATGTTGGGTAGGGAGAACGAGTCTTTTGAGCAGGCTTTGTTAAGGTCTGAGTAATCTATGCACATTCTCCATTTTGCATTCGCCTTCTATATGAGATCCATGTTCGACAACCACGTAAAGTAGTCTAATTCCCTGATAAAGCCAGCTTCCAACAAGTTGGCCGTCTGCTTAAACCCCTAGTTTGATCTTTTCATGGACGTCCTTCGTTTCTTTTGTGCGACAGGCTTTGCCCTCGATTTTAAAGCTAAGTAGTGGGACATAAACTCTGGGTCTATTCCTGGCATATCAGCTGGGGCCTAGGCAAAGGGGTCTCTGTTAGTTCGAACGACTTTGATTAGTCATCCTTTCAGCTCGTAAGGTAGGTTTTGGTTTACAAATGTGAATTTATTCTCTATCTCCCCCATCAAGAAGTTTCCAAGTCACCCTGGGGCTCCGGGCAGGGGTGTTCATCAATCCTTGCATCCAAATCTGTCAGGAGGATGCCGGCTGCTTCCTTGGACCTTATTAGTAAGGACAAACTGGCATTATTGCAAGCAATTTCCGTTTCTACATCTCCTTGGATCGTCCTTACCGATCCGTCGTTTGCCACGAATTTCATTGTTAGGAACTTGGTGCAAATGATCACCAGCAGATCGTTGATGGTTCTCCTCTCGAGGATGACATTGTAGGCCGTAGAGTCCTTCAAAACTACAAACTCGGCCATGGAGGACTTCCTACTTGCCCCGGATCCTATGTAGATCGGAAAACCGACGGAGCCGTCTGGCTTAATTTAGTTATCACCTAGTCCCACAACCTTGTGGTGGTGGTCCTTAAGGTCGCTTTCTTTAACCCCAAATCATCGAACATATTTCAAAATATAATGTTTGAGTCAACCCCTGTGTCAACTAGAATTTGCTTGACCAAGCCTGTCTCGATTCTTGCCGTGACCACCATCGGAGGGTCCTCGGGTAGGTCGTCACGGCACCAATCCCCAGGGCCAAATGATATTTTGGGAAGTTCTCTGGGGAGGGGTCTCCCCCTAGTCGTAACAACAAAGACCTTAGCATCCTTCCTCTCTGCAGATTTCGACTTTGGTGGGGTGTTTCTGCCGACCACAACATTCACTACTACCGTGGGTCCTGTGTCTGGTTCTCCAGAATGCTTTTCATTGGCTTTACAGCCCAACCTTGATCTTCTTCAGACCGTTCCCTCTCTTTCCTTCTGGTTCCCAGATGAATCGAGAGAATTTCGTCAACTTGATTTCCCGAATGGCTTGTTCTAATGCGTCTTTTAGGTCAAAGCAATCTTATATCTTATGTCCGAAGCCCTTGTGGTAGTCGCAATAGTGGTTCTTGTTTCCCCTATCCTGTCTTTCAACTGTCTCAGCTTAGGTAAAATGCCTCTATTCACAATCTGTTGGAAAACCTCCACTATTGGGGAGGTTAGGGGGAATAGTTCGTGAATTTTCCTATCCGGGGGAGAGGTTTGAACTGCCTTCCTATCATCTCCCTTGGGGTGTCCCTCGGCTTTTCCGAGTTGGCGACGTAATGGGGGGTTGGGCGGCTAGCTGCAATTTGTTGGCGGCTACCACCTGGCTGACCTCCTTGTTATTTATGTATTCTCTCGCCACGCATTGTATATCCTGCATTGTCCAAATGGGCTTGGTGGTTAGGTGCTTTTGGAAGTCTTCATTCACCAGAACGTTCGTCAGACATAAGCTGGCCACAGAGTCTGTGAGGCCGTCGATCTCTAAGCACTCGTCATTGAAACGGTTCAAGTACTTTCTCGTAGGCTTGCAAACCCATTGTGTTATCCTTAAGAGATTGATCAGATGTCTTGCCTTGACAATCCGAGCGATAAATTGGGCTAAAAACATCTGAGAGATGCTTAAGAAAGTGGCTATGGAGCTTTGCAGGAGGATGTTGAACCAACGAATTGCCGGACTTGCCAGAGTTACGAAAAATTCCCGACACCTGACCGTGTCTCCCACACCCTCTAGATTCATCCTAGGCTCGAAGGCCGTGATGTTCTCTTGGGGGTCTTTGGTGCCATCATATCTCATGTCTGTCGGCTTGTCGAAATTCTTAGGTAAATGGGTTCTAAGGATGAAGGGGTAGAAGGGAGTAACGCCCATCACCACAAGGTCTCGACGCTTCCTTTTTCACTCCTCCCTTCGTTCCCTGCTTCTCAACTTATCTTCTGAGTGATGGAACTGGGCGTGACCATCAGTCTGGTCGCGTATGTCATCCTTCTCTCCCATGCGCTATCGTTCTTCCGACCTCCTCGGCGGGGATCGAATATGCGAGTAGCTCAACTGTGCCTCTGCTTGCAATCGAGCATTTTAGCTAGCCTCAGAATTGTAACAGTTCCTCGACGCCAGCTTTCTTTCAAGGTTTTGGATCCTGTGCCTATGTTCTTGCATGATCCGGGAGTTGTCACCGTCTGTTTTCCTAAAGGGATGCTTTTCGAGGGATCGATCACGAGAGTGGTCCTAGTCGGTGGGGATCGGCTAGTGCCTCTGAGAAGTCCTGTGCTCAACCTACTCATGAGGTGACCGCTTGTCGTTCGTTGTTTCCGCCCTCTCCTAAGTCATCCTCTGGGTGGAGGAAAGCCTCCATCCTCAACGCGCATCAAGTCCCCACAAACGGTGCCATTGTTCGATGGTTCGTTGAGTCAGTCAGTTGTGAAATGTTGGAATGAAGATTAGGACCGAGCACTGGTTCTGAGGTGGAGAACTGCGCTAGCAGATCATCGGTTTATCGGCAGATGAAGCCATTTGCAAGACACTCCAACGTTTAAGTTAGTATCCATACGTTGAAGTGGCTAGATTAAGGTTTGATGACGTATCTGGAGAAAAGGATAGGTTCTTCTCCCTTATCCTTATTTGCTCGGGTGAGCCTCTCTTCCTCTATGGCTCAGCCTTTTTGAAGCTTCTACCAACTGCTAGCGGTAAGAATCTTTGATACATGAGAACGAGTCACGTAAAAAACATCTCTCCGTACGGATATGAATGCGTGCTCGCTCGGTAGACCCCTAACCCGTGTTGAGTTGGGCCATAATAGAAATAATCTTGCTGTTCAATAAAGCCATTCTCTTAAATTTGGAGAAAGATACATGAAGCCTTCCATTCTAGATTATATATTCGGGGGATAATCAAGTAAAACAACACCTTATTGCTTTTTGGGGCCTGTTCGAAAGGGATAATATGATGAACATGTAAAAAGATTTATCTTTCATCATATCAAAAAGAAATATATTAGTGTAGTATCTGGCTAATTTTTTTTTGTTATGGAAATAAAAGTGGTAATATATTTTAATATTGTAATTTTTGGTGTTTTTTAAAACTGTGGAAGTACACAAATTCCTGAATCTGATTTCTTTACTTAAAATTTTTTAATTTTTTTAACATAAATCCCTACCGATTTGTGTACCTCTCAAAAATTCCTGGGTCCGATTTGTGTACCTCTCAGAAATCGGACGGTCCGATTCTGTACATCTAGAAATCGGACGGTCCGATTTGTGTACCTCTAATAAATCAGACGGTCCGATTTCCGCTTCTCTAGTTAATTGATTCCACATTTGAGTATAACACCCCAATAATTTACATTTAAGAAAAACACCACTGTCACTCCAATATTAAAAATAAAAAGTTCTGTAGTATCTTTCTTATACAATGTCGTGTTTTCTACGCCGTGATTTTGTTGTGAATGAATTTCCAACGCAACCCCTAACTAATAACCTTCGGTTCTTGCAATAATTGGTGTCCCAACTCCCATGCTGCAAGCTAAGGTACGTAAGATTCCCTGAGGATGACTCAGGTACGAACTTATATTTCTATATATTAATTGCTGGCTTCCATCAATAAATCGAAACAGCATGTGGAAGTATAGCCAGATATACTTTGCCTCAATTGCTCTAATAATAGCCGATGGACATACATAGAATTTGTTTCTTAAACTTGCAGATAAAGCTTTAATTATTATATACTATATCCATCAAGAAACTCATGCTTGCACCCCTAACAATGTCGTTTTCTTCTTGCTTTTGCGTGGCAGAGTAGTCTTGGTTCGGGGTTTATATATATGACGACATAAAACATGCTCATATATTTAGCTAAATAGGAAAAAAAATTAAATAAATAAATTAAATATTTTATTTAATGAAATATGTTATTCAGAGGATAGTTATTAATTTACGTAATATTACTTATTTCGTTTCAAAATAGGCATTGACATTTTTTTATAGTATAAATAAGATAAATTAATTTTTTTTATATATTTTGAATATAAATAAGATACAAAAGTTATTTTTAATATGGATAGCATTTGTATATATGTATTATGCAACTATATTCTATCATGGTATGTGTTATGCAATAATCACGGATGGATTTAAGGGAGACAAATAGTGGTCTTGACCTTCCAAAAATTTTAAACTCCTATATTGTTATAATAAAAGTATTGTATAAAATAAAGTTTAATAGTGTAGTAATAGTAAAAAGAGTTGGTATTCTTTATGTATTAGGATTTAATTCTCTCTATACATATTTATATTATTTGTAATTTTTATTTGATTTAGAGTTTCTTTTTTACATTTTCTATTTCTTAATTAATTTTAACATCTATAATCATATAAAAAGTATTTTAATATTATTTATAATAACATTATTCTTTTTATAATTTTATTTAGTTATTTTTTTATTATTTTTTTATTTTTATCCCTATTATTTATATAAAAATACTTTAACATATTTTAAATTCATATAACAAAATTATTAGTGCAATTAATTTATATTATTTCATGTCATATTTTTTATTGATATAAAATATAAAAATATAATTTATTGTCACATAAATATTTAAAAAAGTAAATTAATTAACAAAATATTTAAAAATAGATAATTTTATATTTTATTAGATCTAAAACCATAAAAAATATATAAAGATTGAGATAATTTTTTTATTTGACAAATACTTATTAATTTTTTAATTAAAAAATTAATTATAATAATATCTATTATCAAATATATGACATTATATTTAATTATACAAAATATTAATTTTCGCCTCCTCCACTCTTAGATTCTTGAATTGTCACAATGTGGAGCTACAACATTATTTGAACTAACACACAGGTTACATGAAGCCAACACGCTACATGCGTCTTACTTGTGGTGGAAGCATATTGTTTTAGCGAAGCGAGATGCGTGTTGAGCCAACCTCAACACGGAGCCAACGTGTTGTAGCAAGTGTGCAGATATTCCTCTGCTTTTCTAGGAAATATGCACAATTTTTTAAAGATTTTTTTTATTAACACGGTTCATGTGTATTGTCAGTATTTGCATGCAGAAAACATGGTTGCTCCAAAAATTAACATGTGACATAGCAGAAGATGGCTTTAAAAGCCTCCCATCCGAGCTCTCCTCCTTACTCGTTGAAGCGCCATACTATAAAGAGAATTGAGAAGGTGTTGAGTTCAGAGAGTTTGAAGAGTTTAGAAAATGAAGAGAACTCTCAGTATTTTATGGAGAGTATTTAGTGTGAGACTTATATATAAAAAATTATAAACGTATTTAGTAAAAATAGTACTTAATTATACGTCAGCAGCAGAATATATTATCAACTATTTGAGTCAAAATAATTACATAAGTTTATTGTTTTCACTAATTTGGAGCTTATTATTTGGTTAATATCTTGAATGCAATTATTTTGCTTAATATTTTTAGTAACAATATTAGTATAATTATTTATTTGATTCATTTTTTTAAATTTTCTGTAATTATAATATTGTTATTAATTTTTCAATTTTTTGTTATTATTTTTTATTTTTTGTTATTATTTTATTAATTATTAATAAATATATTTTTTAGATATGTTGTAATTCTTTTTTATTTTTTACTATAATATAATATTTTATATTTATTTAATTGTTAAAATTAATAAATAATATACATATAAAAAGAAATTTTTGAAATTTTCTGTAATTATTTTTATTTTATTCTCTGTTACACAATACACGAGAAACGGAAAATAGCGGTGGCCTTTTAAGAATTTTGCGGCGGTTTTTAATTGCAAAATCTTCGCAAAGCAAAATACCAGCGGTTTAAGAACCGCCTTTCTTTAGAGCACAAGGGTTAGTTTTTATGACAGTTTTCAACAACCGTCGGTATAAACACTGATAAATGGATAAAATTATTTGCGGCAGTTTGCAACCGTCGCTATTTATATAACAAGTTTAAAAAAAAACTGCGACGGTTCAAAACCGCCGCAATTGAGGATGCAGTTTTAAAAATAATATAGCAGGGGTTTATAACCGCCGCAATCTTCACGGTTATATTAAGAAAATATATGTTTATTCACACAGATACTTAATATCTTCTAGAATTAGCCCAAAAAACCTAGACTAAGTTAACTTGCACTAAGGAAGAAATTTTCTTTACTATAATAAAATCTAAAATTTAATTTGTAAAATTGAAAACTCTCAATTAACAAAAATTCATGTGTCATTAATCAATAATCACTAATTCTATAAAATTGATCATTATCTCATTGGATTCATAAGTAAAAATGCCTCAAGTTAGACTAACACAACAGTTGCATTCAAACACAAATCTTTCCATTAATATTAACACTATAAGTATATAAGGTGGTTGATATGGACGTTATACTTCGACCACTGTCCCTATAACCTCCGCCTTTTGAATAACAAACCCAAAAGCGAAGGAGTCTGGTGCAGGTATTGCAATAATAATCTAACAAAAATAGATCGTGATATTTCCCTCCTGAAGAAACCGTAAAGATACGAAATCAAACTCACTTCCTCCTCTATAAAAGCGGAAGAGGAGGATACAACAAGGATATAACAAAAAGTGGAGAATCAATCAATAATCTTCAGTTATCTTTTAGATATTCTTAAATATTGACTTGAGCGTTGGAGTGTGGTGCACAAAATTGAGTCCGCAATATTCACACAGATAGACCGGCAAGTGCACTGGGTCGTCCAAGTAATATCTCAGGTGAGTGAGGGTCGATCCCACAGAGATTTTCAAATTGAGCAAGCAATGGCTACCTTGTAGATCTTAGTCAGGCAGATAGAAAATATAGTTGTGGAAAAACGCATAAAAACAGAATAAAGATAGATTACTTAATTGGTGTGAATTCAGTGATAAGAGAACAATTGAGGCTTCGGAGATACTTCCTCCTTCTGGATCAACTTTTTTCACTGTGTACTTCAACTTCTGATGATTCATTCCATAGCAGGCTATAAGTGATTAACGCTAGGTTAGTGGTCATTAATCTCCTCTGTTTCATATCAAACGCCAGGTCAGTGGTCATCCAATCTGAACGGGGGTGAAGCTCCTGCAGTCCATTCCCTTGGTGATCCTACTCAAAACACCACAGACAAGGTCGGATCTTTCGGATCAGAGAATGCTTTTCCATGATTCTAGCCTATACCACAAAGGCCCTAATCGCCCCGTACCTCGGCTGATGTCTCCAAGTCCCCAACGAAGTCGTAGATTAGCCGTATAAGAGATGTAAAATCAAGCTTGTGGTTCAATATTATCCCGTCAATGACTCGCAAGAACCCACATAGAATAGGGATGACAGTCAAGTTACACTCCCAAATCATTAGGATGAAGTACGAAGATACATCTTAAAATGGAATCAAGCATAGATTGAAATAGAATAGTGATATTATTAATCCATAAGAATCAGCAGAACTCCTAACCTTAACTTAGGAGGTTTAGTTGCTCATAGCTTACAAAAAAGTAATGTAAAACGTATAGAATGGCCAAGAGCTCCAAACAAGGGGTGAACTCTTGTCTATATATACAAATCTAATAACTAAGAATGACAAAAATAGGGTAGAATAGTCTTTTAGTGCGAAAATCCACTTCTGGGGCCTACTTGGTGAGTGTTTGGGCTGAGCTAGGGGTGAATCCACATGCTAGTACCTTTCTTGGGCGTTGAACACCAGATTTGGACTTCTTTTTGAGTGTTGGGCGCCAGCTCTCCCTTTTGGGCGTTCAACGCCAGGAATGGGGTGAAGAATTGGCGTTAAACGCCAATTTTAGACCTTCATTTTCAGAGAAAAGTATGGATTATGATATATTGTTGGAAAGTCCTGGATGTTAGATTTCCAATTCCGTTAAGAGCTTTCCATTTGGAATTTTGTAGCTCCAGAAATGCTCCTTTGAGTGCATGAAGGTTAGAATCCGACAGCATCTGCAATCCTTTTGTCTGTCTCTGAATCAGACTATTCCAAAGCTCCTTAATTTCAGCCAGAATTTACCTGAAATCATCTTAAAACACAACAACTTAAAGTAGAATCCAAAAATGTGAATTTTTCACTAAAACCTATGAAAACATAACGAAACTTAAACAAAACATAACAAAAACTATATGAAAATGATGCCTAAAAGCATATAAAATATCCGCTCATCAGAACACCAAACTTAAACTGTTGCTTGTCCCTAAGCAACCAAAAATAAAGTAGGATTAAAAAGAAAAGAAGGAGACAACAGATCTCAGAGTTCTTAGTGAAGCTCAATTTCAATTAGATGAGCGGGACTAGTAGCTTTTTACTTCTGAATAGTTTTGGCATCTCACTTTCCTTTGAAGCTCAGAATAATTGGCATCTTTAGGAACTCAGAATCTGGATGATACTATTGATTCTCCTAGTTTAGTTCTTCTTGATTCTTGAACACAGCTTCTTTTGAGTCTTGGCCGTGACCCTAAGTGCTTTGTTTTCCAATATTACCATCGGATACATAAACGCCACAGACACTTAACTGGGTGAACCCTTTCGGATTGTGATTCAGCTTTGCTAGAATCCCCAGCCAGTGGTGTTCAGAGTTCTTAAGCACACTTTTTTTTGCTTTGGATCACGACTTTAATTGCTCAGTCACAAGCTTTTCACTTGACACCTTCACACCACAAGCATATAGTTAGGGAAGCAGCCCATTTGAACTGTTTAGGCCAAGATTTTATTTTTTTAGGCCCTCCTAACCATTGATGCTCAAAGCCTTGGACCCTTGCTCTTGCCTCTTGGTTTAAAGAGATATTGGCTTTTTCTTTTTCTTTTGCTTTTTTTCGCATTTATATATATATACTCCTTTTTCATCATTCTTTCAAGATCCAATATTCTTAACTCCAACATCAAATATGCATTATTTATTCATACATTCAGAAAGTAAAAACAATGCCACCACATTAAAAAAATTGAACTATTCTTATCATATAACTCGAAATTCAAGTATCTCCCTTTTCTTTTTCAAAGAAAAATTTTCTTTTAAGTATGGTGAGAGATGCATGGAATAACTCATAGCTTTAAGACATAAATAAAGATGATCATGCACTAGAAACAGATAATAAGATATAACACCTAATGGAAAACAGAAAAAAATAACTTAGGCAAGGTGATTAAGGGAACGGGATCACCTTAGTGATGGCGGCTACTACTCCCTCTAGTGAATCCAATGGAGCATTTAAGCTTCTTTATGTCTCCTCCTTGCCTCTGTTGTTCTTTCCTCATAACTCTTTGATCTTCTCTTATTTCATGGAGGATAGTGGCGTGGTCTTGATGTTCCACCCTCAATTGCTCCACATTTGAACTTAGCTCCCTTATTGAGGTGTTAAGTTGATCCCAATAGTTTTGGGGAAGAAAGTACATCCCTTGAGGCATCTCAAGGATCTCTTGTTGAGGTGGCTCCACATGCTCTTGTTGAGGTGCATGTGTAGGCTCTTTAACATGCTCCATCCTTCTTTTAGTGATGGGCTTGTCCTGCTCAATGGGGATGTCTCATTCTATGACAATTCCAGTTGAATTGCATAAGTGACATATTAGGTGAGGGAAGTGGAGGTAAGTGTCTTTCCCTTATTCTTCCTTGAGGTTTCACCAGTCTTTGGTGCCATACTTAGAGATTGTAGAAGTAAAAAAGTAAAGCTTTTGCAACACCAAACTTAAGAACTTTGCTCGTCCTCGAGCAAATAAGAACAAAAAGGGAAGAATAGAGTAGAAGAAGAAGAAAGAGGGAGAGATAGAGGATGAGGTAGGTGGGGTAGGTGGAGATTCTGTGGGACCCACTGGTCTTGAGAGGCTAGAAATTTTGAATTTCCTGCCCTCTTGTGGGCGTTGAACGCCCAGCCTCTGCTCCTTGGCTGGCGTTTAACGCCAGCTTCTTGCTCCATGTAGGGCATTGGATCCCCTTTTGGGACTCCCTTCCTAGTGTTCAACGCCAGGTTGCTGCCTATCTTTGGCGTTGAATGCCCACACTTCTCCCTGTGTGGCATTCAACGCCAAGTCTTCCTCCTTGTCTGGCGTTCAACGCTAGCAAGGAAATCTCTCCAGGGTGTTCTATTTTCATCTCTGAGTGTTTATGTTTCTGTTCTAATTACTGTACATGATCACAAACTTTAAAAAGCAAAAGGTGTTCTATTTCCATCTCCCCTATTGTACGCTTTTTTCAAATCAATAAACACCATATGTAGATCCCTTTTATTACTATGATACCTCTCTATCATCCTTCTTAACAGGTATATCGCTTCGGTGGTGGATCTGCCTGGCATAAATCCAAATTGGTTCTCTGTTACTTGTGTCTCTTTTCTCAACCTCCATTCTATCACCCTTTTCCATAACATTATGGTATGGCTCATGAGCTTGATCCCTCTATAGTTTCCGCAACTTTGTATATCCCCTTATTCTTGTAGATAGGTACCAAGGTGCTCTTTCTACACTCACCAGACATCTTCTTTGACCTTAAAATCTCATTAAAAAGTTTGGAACCAATTGATGATTTTTCCTCTAAGCCCTTCCAACCTCAATCGGGATATTATCAGGTCCTACTGCGCTGCCATTTTTCATATGCTTTAGAGCTTTTTTTACCACGAAGTCTCTAATCCTTCGATAGTAGTCAAAGTTTTGATATTCTTCCCTTGTGCATAACCGACCAAGGCTCGGAAGAATCTTATGTCCTTCATTAAATAACTCCTAGAAGTAGCTCTTTGATAAACCACTATTTCATGGTTTATTTTGTGCTCAATTGAGTGGATTTTATCAACTCTTTACCCACTTATTCATACTATTCGCATGTTTTACATTTGCCTTCCTAATTATGTCCTTTGATTGAAAACATGCTTCTTTGATCTTATATTTGCTTATTATTAATCCTCTCTTATTACCATTAGATGCCTTGATATGTGTGTTAAGTGTTTTCAGAGATTATAAGGCAGGAATGGCTCAGAGGATGGAAAGGAAGCATGCAAAAATAGAAGGAATACAATAAGTTGGAGAAATTGCTAAGCTGTCCAGCCTGACCTCTTCGCACTCAAACGGCTATAACTTTAGCCACTGAGGTCCAAACGGCGCGGTTCTAGTTACATTGGAAAGCTAACGTCCGGGGCTTCGATTTGATATATAATTTGCCATAGCTGCCCCGACGCCAGACGACGCGAACGCGTGAGTCACGCGGAGGCATGACCTGGCAGGAACGCAACCCGCGCGGCCGCGTGGGCCATGCGGTCGCGTCACTTTTCCGCAACCTGTACGGACCAGAAAGCGTTGGAAGTGACTTCTGGGCTGCTTTTGACCCAGTTTTCAGCCCAGAACACACAGATTAGAGGCTATAAAGTGGGGGAATGCATGTATTCATGGGGATGCTTTCATAATTCACTTCTCATGATTTAGATCTAGTTTGGAGAGAGGTTCTCTCTCTCTCCTTTTAGGATTTAGGTAGTGTTTTTAGAAATTAGGATTTAGGACTTCTCTTAGCTTTCTAGAGTGACTCTCGATCCAGGTTCAATATTCTTATTTTCTATTTAAATCTCTTTTATATTTTGATTACTCTGAAGCTTTTATTATGTTTGATTTATGTTGCCCAATTGGCTGTTGATGACATTTTTATTTAATGATATTTGAGGTATTTTAGTTTATGATTGTCCCTTTTTATTATTCCCAATCTGAGGATATTGTTATTCTAGTAGATTTAGTTTTTCCCCTTTTGGCTTTGGTTGAATAATTGGTGACTCTAGAGTTATCAAACTCATTGTTGATTGAAAATTGGAATTCATCCACTTAACTTACCTTCATAGTTAGAGGTTGACAAAGTGGGAGAAAAATCCAATTCTCATCACAATTGATAAGGATAACTAGGAAAGGACCTCCAGTTCTTGTACCTTGCCAAAGGTTTATTTTACAGCTATTATTATTTTATTTTACTTGTCATATAATATATTCGCACCTTACTTCCAAAACCCCAATTTACAATCTCCATAGCCAATAATAAGAACATACCTCCCTGCAATTCCTTGAGAAGACGACCCGAGGTTCAATACTC